>NC_081412.1:203731683-204031683 GCF_030272615.1 Cryptomeria japonica | reverse complement strand
GGTGATTGCCCTGATGGCCTCCTTTGTAATCTTATATGGTCTATCTAACCTGATAAACTCTCCATGCACTTTGATCAAAACATACCTAATGATTTCATCTTCAAATTCCAGAATTTTGGTAAACCCTAAATCCTCAATGTGCTTGTATTCAGGTTTAATCTTTCCAAAATCTCACATTAGCTCATTCATGTACATGCTCTTCATATTAGACATTCTCAAATCCTCAATATGACAATGAATGTAGGCTCTTACATCTTTGACATACACAACTCCTTCCAGGACATAGGAAAAAGTGCCAATCAAATCATCTAGGGTAGCCACATGTGAATATTGCTTGAAAGTCGACTTGGGATGGTCCTTGACCTCAACTACAGTCAAATTTGCAACAAAGATAGGTACAAATGATGATCTTGCTTCCATGATTAAAGATAAATACTTGTGAGTCACTACTAGTGAAAAACCCTAAAGACCTCTTCCAATCGCTAGTGAAATCACTTAAGAAGATATCTGATCACACTAAATCACCCTTAATCTCTATGAATCTCTCTTAATCACACTAAATGCAAGGTGATAAAAAATGAAGTATATTCAACCTTTTATCCTCCAAGAAAAATCCTAATCTTTCATTGACATTAATGACTTTTGGTGAAAGGTACCAGATCTCGAACAAAACATATCCATGCCGAATAAGAATCTCCAATGTCTGGAACATCTTCCAGAACCTCTTCTCAGGGCATGTGTAGCATCTTCATGAATTTTTTCCTACCCCTAAGGCATCTACCATAGCTATTGGATGAACTTCCTGCTGGTGCAAGAGAAACTTCCTCTGTCGGATAAGTAACTAGTGCATTCCCATCTGTAGATTGTTCTTTAGTCTTCCTGACCCATCTCTAGGTATGATCTTGTTGGATTTCATTAACCTTCTCTTTCCCTTTCTCATTTGATCCTCCATTACTAGCTAGTGGATTTCTTCTTCTACATAACTTAGCAATATGTCTAGCCTCATTACATGCATAACATGTAACATTGTTCTTTTGAATTTCTTTGCTAAAACTGGTATAATTGCTTAACCTGCATTGATTAGCCATATGTCCAAATTTTCCACATGCATAACATTTTACATTCATTTTGCAATCTTTTATCTTATGACCATACTTATTACATTTAGAACATTGATCGAAAGTAGAATCAGAGTTTTGATTTTCTCTATTTCTACATTGCCTAGCCATGTGAGCAAATTTATTACAAACAAAACATCTACCATTAAATTTTAAAACATTAAACTGCCTTACCGGTACCTTATGTTTTTGATCTTCATTTCTAGTATCGGAACTCTATCCTTGTTCAAATCCAAGTCCACTAGAATCACCATTCTGCCTTTGTCCCTTCAATAACTCATCTAGTTGTGCTGAACTAATCTTGAATTTTTCTCTATACTCACTTGCAATAGTCAAATCATCTCTCAAAATTATATTTTGTCTCTCAATCTCTTGTTCATTACTCTTGGATTGCACTAAATTTGTTCTCAACATATCATTCTCATGAACTAACCTACAACATTCTTTAAATTTGTTCTTCAGACATACAACAAGATTTTTTTCCTTTTTCTTTCAGTCTTCAATCTCTTTAGACATTCTCATAGTTATAGCTTGAATTTCATTTCTCATAACCATGTTCTCCTGACTCACCTTCTAACACTATTCCTTAAGTGCATCTTTCTCTTCATCATCTTGATTCTACAAAAGTTCCTTCCTCCTAGCTTGAACATATGACAACCTCTCTTGTAGGACAAGAATGAATTCCTTAGCAAAATTCTATTTGTCTTGTAGCTTTAAGTTCTTCATCCTTTTAGCATCACAATCTTCAAGTACCATCTCAAGTTGCTTTTCTAAACCCATATCCATGGATTCTGGATTCAGGATCTCCCTCAAGCTATTAAACTTCCTCCAATCCACAAGGCTTTGATACCAATTGTTGGAATCTAAGAACACTAAGAGGGGGGGGAGCGGTGTGGGGGTGAATCAGTGTTCTACCATAGTGATCAATTTTAACTTGAATAAAACATGCATACACCAACCAGTATACCGGTACATATAGAATTGAAAGAAGTAAAGCAACCAATAATCCAATCACATAAATGGATACCAGAACACATAAAATTATATGTTGAAAACCTCAAAGAGGAAAAACCAAGGTGTGATTTGTGACCCACAATATCAATCCACTAGCCATATGAAGAGATATTAAAGAATATAGGGGCCCACACTTGCAGGAAGGCTTATAGCCTAGAGCACACTGCTCAATCATAAAAGGAGCCTCAGGGACTACATATAAATATAGACTACAATTCGGAGAAATGAATGAACTGCTAAGTAGCATCTTCTATTCCAGAATATAGTTCTGGTTAAGCTTTGTTTGTTCTAGTCTTAAACCCTAAACCCTTTACTGAAATAAACCTTTACAAAAATATCCTCTTATACATAATCTCTCTCATATATTTTGCATCTGCTATCCATCCATATTCACATCCTTATCATCATCATCATATATCAAAATGATCTAATCCAACTAACCTATATACCCTATACAATTTATCATGCCTTATGTTGGCTTACAAAGATAATTACAATGTCAATATACATGTCATCTAAATAACATAAATACATGAATATCAAAAGCAATTGCCAATGTTAGATCCAAAAGAAGTTGGCCTTCAATACCGATAACCGTATTCTAAACCATGTTAGACTACATTGTCAGTAACCAAAGAAATCTTTCCATCCTGCCAATGCCGGTGAAGTGTCTGTGAAGTGCCTGCAGGTACACAACTGAACCAAAACATGAAGCTAGAACAAGATACCATGTTGCCATCAATGACACCATAATGAAACCAACCAATTGAGTGTCAATTTCCAATACAGTTTTTACAAACCCTAATCCTAGCTCCTCGAATTGAACAAAGTGACTTACAACATGAGCATAGTCCTTGTTTGGATCTTGTGATAGCTCCATTTGATGTGCTTGATATCACTCCTTTGGCATGTTTCTCACCTTCCTGAAATAGTGATCAACAAGATTGGGAAGAAGATGTCATGCGAGATTAGCGATACTAGCATGATACTGTCATTGTGGATCCTCTCTCTCTCTCTCTCCTTTCTTTCTCTTTGTGACCATTCTTCTATTTTTATGTCTGTTCTTCTATTGTTTCCTTAATGTCTACTTGGGGATGATGCAAAGTATTGAGATCTTCTCTTTGTCTCTTTGATGTTGACTCAAAATACATCCTCTCTTCCCTTTCTTCTAAGGTAGTATCCTTCTTTGGGGAATGAAGATTATTATATGCATACATACATGATATACATGAGTTATCATACAACATACTAACCCTGAGGAAAGAAACACTACCTCAAGTTTTGTGTTCATTGGATTTATTCCTTGATTGGGGGCTAAATCCTTGTGATAATGTGTTGTTTATCTTCTCTCTCTTGGGTGTATCCTACCTTAAAGCAATCACTCCTGATAAGGCGCATGTGATCACTTTAATGTGGGGGCATGCACTCCACTCATACTTTCCTTCTTGTGATACTCAGAATTACTTAGTGAACTTTTTTTTGCTTTGTATTCTTTGGTAGCCTTGCTTTCATGACTCCTAGTGAATGAAACTTTGCTACTTGTAGTCATGTTTTTCCCCTTCTCAATCTTCCCTTTTACTTTGTCAATCGAAGTCGTAAAATGATAAGTTTACTATGGGCTTGGCACATCTTGTCTCCATGATGCAGTAAAAGTCTTTCAATCTTGTTTCCTTGTAATTTACCGGTAGTATTGGCATATGCTTATTCTCTCGCTAAAGTGGGGGCTAAATTTAGTGTCATAAAATTGTGGCCATAGCAATTTTTGACTACATTAGGGTCCTCGGGCATGCAAACTGAAACCCTCTAGCCTAATCGGAGGCTAGAGATTTCTCGGCTTGCAGAAATAGATTCTTCCTTGGCCTTTGCATCACCCCGTCTGCACTATGCCTTGGAGAAAGGGATAGGAAAGGGGCATGGAACCACTCTCCCCCTTGGACAGGGACGTGATACCCTTTTCCTCCTAGAACAGGGGCATGGCACCCCTATCCCTACCTATTTTGAGGCACGAATCTTCCTAGACTTGCATTTTTGGTTGTGCCTAGGGTGGGAAACTCCCTAGATGTTGACCCGTGAGGAAATTCAAATCCACCAACATGTATTTAAGGGGGCATTCGACTCTCTCATTTGCATAAGTTCAATAGGTAGAAGTTGGACAAGATTAGAGCATTCAAGCATTCTTTACCAGAATTGAGCGTTCTCAAGTCTCCCTTCAAGGCTAGGTGTTGCATTCAAGCCAAGGATTCAACCATTGAAGAGGAGATTGATTTCAATATTCAATTCCAAACAAGCACTTCTATCAACATTGCTACTACAACCTCCCTTGAGGTGATTTACAATTCAGTCTTTCATTTACATCTACTTGCAAGTACTTTCTTTCATTACTTGGTTAATTCCAAAATTGGGGTTTGACCTAAAGGCAAACCCCGAATCCCAACCAATTTTCCTTTCTTTCTTGTGTGTAGGTTGCAAGTACATAGCTGTAATTTTAGATTTGGGCTTCATTTGTAGAGGCAGAAAAACCCTTTTCATTTTGACAATTTTTTGGAGGACCGTGTGCATTCCCACCAAGGTTTAGGCAACTTTTCTTTAAATTCATAGGGCAACTTCATCTTGACATTTTACTTCCTGATCCAGGTGCACGGCTTCATCCCATATTTCAATCTCAAGTTATAATTAATTCTTTTTCACTTTTGCACTACATAATTCAATCAATTTCCTTTCCAAATCAAACAAGAAGGGACGAACTTAGCATTCCTCATTCATTCAAAATTAAATCTAACATCTTTGTGTGGAGAGATTGAATCTAGTGAATTATCCTCTCCTCTTTCTAATGTAATGGTGAAAAGTGCTTGAATGGTAATCGATAGTGAAACTCTCATCTCTCTTTGAGGGAAAGGGTAGTTTCCTTCTTGTTTATCATTCATCATTTTCCCACCATTACATTTTGGTGAACCCGACATCTTGCATTCTTTCCTTTAAACAACATTGCATATTTCTCATTTACAAGTTTCAACTTTTTGCAAACTTAGTGGTTAATTCATTCAAAACCCTAGTTTTCAAATTTAAAATTGAACTTGTGATGTGTAAAAACTTCTTGTGGTTATCTTAGATCTGAAAAATGTTTTGTTTGTCAAATCCAATTTCCTCATTGTTTTGTTCAATTTGCAATTTAAATTTATAAAATTAAGAGGTTACTTGTTAAAACCCCAATTTTCAAAAATCATCTTGGACTTTTACAAGAATTGGATTACAATTTAATTTTTCAGATTTTTGATTGTTCTCAAATTTGTCTTCATTCCTACAATTCAAATTTTAAATTTCCCCCCTTTTGCCCAAAATTCAAATTTCAAAATTAAGTGGTTAGGTCATCAAACCCTAATTTTTATAATTAATTGGATTTTTTGTGAATTTTAAATCAATTTCATTTACATTCAGAGTTCTAAACATTTTCTAAGGTGTCCCTATCCATTAGGTTTGACACTTTTTCAAAATTCCAATTCAATTCCTCTTTTTCTTCAAACCCCTAATAGGGTCCTATTTTCACATTTGCGCCTTCATTTTGCCCATCTAGAGACTGTAAAATTCACCAATTTTTTGGGTTGGTGTTAGCTTTAAAATCATTGTGATATCCATTCCTAAAAATTTCGAGAAAAAATGGTTGGACCATGTGCTTTCCCACCATGATCCTCGACTCTTTTCATGAAATTTTAAGAGACTGTTATGACTATATTTAATAGCCTAAATCCAGAAGATTAGTTGATTTTATCGATTTTTGATCCCTCTAGAATCAAAAATACCTTCAAAATTCAACATTTCAAATTTTAGGAAATTTTTTAATATTAAGAGGTTAAATATAGTCTACCCTGATTTTAAAATTAAGTGGTATTCCCTTGGCCCTAATTTAAAAATTATAATTTCCTTTCATTTTTGGAAATTGTGTCATCCCCTTTCCCCAACAAAGTTCAAATTGTGTAATCATTATTTTCTTGAATTTTGTATTACTCAATTCTATAAGCTTTGTTCTACAATTCAAAATTTAAATTTTCCCTCTAATGCATGAGTTTTACCTCTATTATTCCTACCTATCCTATCTCTGTTACACGAAGCATTAGTATTAAGGCTTCCCAAGGTTTAATTACCAAGGAGATGGAGCCTACTTTGGGTGACTTCTTTAATGAGGATTATGCCAATTCTCCCCATCCTAATCATGTGACTATTCACCCCATTGATGGATCCCATGATGAAGAAGAATCTTTAACTAGGGTTTCTTTAGATCCACTTTCCACATTGGACAATCAATTTGACAACTTTCAATAATGGATGTCCCAAGAATACCCTAATAGTGAAGCTCTTAGGGTATTCACATGCTTCAAAGTGATAAGAATGGAATTCATATATTATGTGGCATTGCACATTGTTGATTCTAATGTCATGCCTATCAAGAGTTGTTCTGAAACACTAGGTTACACACAACCTTCAACACAAGTCAATTCCTCTATTTCTTTGACTAATCCTATGACTAGTATTCCTACTTTCACATCTAACATCATGGCTAGTTCACCTCAAAATGTCATTCCTACAACCATAGGTCATGGGGGCAATCCCTCTTCTTCATTTAATCCTCCATCTTTATCCATGTCTTCCATGAGTGTTCCTATTATTCCTCAACCAATCAGTGTGACACAAGGGGGCAATTCCTTCAACAACTTTATTCCTCCTTTAAGTGTCCCTTTTCCCACCTAATCATCACCAATGCCTACTTATAATAATGTCCGACCACCTTATTCTCAGTCCATGCCTTCTTTCAAAAACATCACACCACCTTCTCAATTACCTATGTCTAAAATCAATTCTTCCACCAAAATGACAATCAACAATCTTGCTCAAACCGTGTTTTCCTTACAAAAACAAATTGCTTCCATGAGTTAATCCAATTTTAGTGTGCTCACCTTCGATGTTGTGAGCACACTTTATCTTGATATTGTTAAAGTCATGCCACCTAAACATGTGGAGATCCCTCAATTGGAACTCTATAATGGAAATGGTGATCCTCTTACGCATGTCAAAATATTTCAAACCTTGTGTATGGATTTTGCTTATGATCAACGATTGCTTGCAAAATTATTTACAATAACACTAAGAGATAGGCCTTACAATGGTATTTCTCTTTGCCTTCTTATTCTATCACTTCCTTTCAACAATTAGCAAATGCTTTCAGCCAACAATTTTAAAACAACATTGGTCCTAAAATCACTTTGAATGATTTAATGCATTGTAAATAAGGTGTTAAAGAAAAAGTGATTGATTTCATTGGTAGATATAAGCACTTGTGTGCTCAATTTTTTTTTCATGTACCTGATAATGATATTCAAAGAATTTTCATTTCTAATTTAGAAAAAAGATATCAGGGAAAAGCTTCTTTTGTCTAAGTTTAGATCCTTTCCACAATCGTGCGCAACACTCCACAATTATCAACTAGTTGTGAGTCAAATAGAGCAATCCACTCCTATGGCTCCGAGTGATAAGGGGGAGAGTGTTCAACAACCATTTGTGAAGTACAAACTGACAAAATGTTTCATCAAGTTCAACGATCCAATTAACAACAACCATGTGAATGCTACAACAGGTGTGCCTTCTATTTCTAAAAATATTCAGAGAGAATGATAGTTTACTCGTTTGAATGAGTCCTTACATAGCATTATATTTCAGTTGTTGTGCAGAAATATTATCAAATTTCCTCCTATAAAATAAATTGATCCTTCCAAACTTGCATCTCCTTATTTTGATAACAACTTTTTTTGCCAATTTCATCATGGACCTAGTCCTGATACTGAGAAATATTTTGCATTGAATAATAAGGTTCAAGACTTGATTGATAATAATATTATATTTGTGGCAAGTCATAATGATAAAGAGAATAAATTAGTTGCTCCTCCTAATCAAAATTTTAATATCTTCACTGATCCTTTGCCATCTCATACCTCTAATGTTATTGAGATTGTGCCTAATTCTCTCACTTCTGAAGAATTCACCTCTATGGCTCCAAAATTGGTTAATATGGTAGAAACACAAGATACGCCTAAGGATCCTTGTATTACATTTGACCCTAGCGAGACCTTTAGAGCACCTGATGGCCCTTTATACATAGTTGTGAAGGTTAAGGATATCCCTTGTCGTGGTGCCCTGATTTATCTCTCTTGCATGGTTAATGTCATAACTAAAGAGTATCTTTTCACTTTACGATTGCATAAACCACTTTATGATACTTCTAATGTGGTTGTGAAGTTATTTGATGGCTTCTCTTTTCTTACCATTGGTTCTATCACTCTTCTTGTTGAAGTTCATACTAAGTCCATGGATGTTCACTTTGTTATCATACCTTCTAAGCAATTCCGTGTGAAGTTAGCCTATTCTTGGCTATCTTCCATGAAGGCTATTGCTTCTCCAATAAGATAGTGTCTTAAATTTCCTCACAATGGAGAAATGATAATTGTGAACCATAGATTATTTTGTCCATCCGAAAGAAGCCCGAGTGTTCCTATTGATTGTTACTACTTATCAAATTGCCATTAGTTTTATATACAAAGTCATTCTATATTCTAGTCGGCTAGTATTACCGAATCATGTAGTCGGTACACATAGAGAAGTTGGTATGAACAGTCTAGTCAGTTACAGAAGGAAAATAGTCACAAAGCCCAATATACACTGAGTTGTCTACCGAGTGTTATTTCATGTCTACCAAGCAGTAAAGATAATACACCAAGTTGATATACACAGAGTGAAACATGTTACTAGATTTATTGAACCTGGACACACATATGAAAACATGTTACAAGATCGAGGCACACAGAACCGTTATCACATTGGAAATTGCACATACAGATTTTGTATAATTTTGAGGTCATCTAACCAATGAAATATTTTGCATGGTTATTTATTCAAGAAATCATGTTTGTAAGATCGAAGTAATGAATCGGATCATCAACATAAGAAGTCTATTTATACAACATGAATTTAGGGTTAGAAAAAGGTGTGAAAGTGAGAAATGTGTGTGCATGCGTATATGAAGCAAGACTTATGTGATACATGAAAAATAATAGAGTATTATTGACTGTTACAGACACAGAGGTCACCGAGAAGGTTATCAGAGAACAGTTGAGGAACAGAGTAAACAGAAGGGTTTACCGAGTTACTTTATGAGTTACCGAGGTATGCTATAGGCAAGGTAATCTTATTTTGAGCACATAGAATCTGCTATAGCATTTCAAATGTAAAGTTGTAGATATTTGTAATGATTCTATTGTAATATTTTGAAGTTGTAAGAGAAACCTTTAACAGGGTAAAAGACTCTAACCAAGTCTATAAATTGTAAATCCTTTAACCAGGTGCTACACTTATATAGTGTTGTAAAATCCTTTAGCAAGGTAGATCTAACTGATCTTAATACTCCTAACAGGGTAAGCGATCAGAAATAGCTAAATGTAGCTCTAACCAAGCACTCTTTATTATTGCAGCAGTGAAGTTGTGGGTGCCATCCCCACCAGAGTTTTTCTCTCTAACCAAGAGTTTCTGCATGACCAAAATATATGTGTTATAGAGTGAATCATGTATGAATGTTATCTGTTGATTATAGTTTTGTTTTATGTTACTGCACTATTCTGTTTAAGTAAAATAGTCAGGTTATTACAAAAGAAAAGTTTTGGAGTACTGATTCACCCCTCCCCTCTCAGTACATTAGCTTTCCATATTGGTCCTAAGAATTGGTATCAGAGCTTGAATCTTGGAAAAGGGTTTAACTACCTAAAGAGAAAGATCTTATCAATGGAAGGATATAAAAAATCTCGAAGGATTGTGTATCTACAAGAAGAGTTGGATAATAAAAATCAAGTGATTGCAAACATGCAAAGGCAAATGCAAAAATCTCTGAAAGTAAGGAGAAGATTATCTGATGACTTGCAGGATTCTCAAGAGTTAGTGGAACAAATTGAGACATCATCTAACAACAGTATATCTGAAGAGACTAAAGAAATGATTGGAATGTTGAAAGAAAAGAATAAAGCATTGGCTGATCAACTAAAAGCAATGAAAAGAGAACATGAAAATTTCAGTACACAGATGACTGAAAATCTAGATGCATTAAGGATAGCCGAGGATAAAGCAAGAGATCTACAAAGAGAGAAACAACAACTTGAAGTCTTAGTATCTGATAAGAATGATGAAACCATAAGGCTAACTGGTATTCAACAAAATCTAACATATCAACTAGGTAATAAACATCATGAAGCAAATCTGAAAGATGATCAAAATCAAACATTGAAACTTGAAGTATCAAGGTTGAGCAATGAACTTGAAATAGAAAATAAATCCAAGGAAACATTGAAGAAGAGTTATGAAGCATCAAAGATGTTGGATGAGCAACTGAACACAAAACGACCCTACAAAGGATGAGGACTCGGTTACAAAGGAAAAGACTCTACTGAGAAGGGAATCTGCACTACCGAGAGAGGAGAATCATCAAAACAAGCTGAAAGAAGGAATAACATCAAAAGGAAGAAGCCTACTTGCTACTACTGTGGAAATCAAGGTCATACTGCCAATATGTGTCAAATCAGAAAAGGTAAGGAGCCGAATACCACTAAGACTAATGGTTATTGTTACAATTGCAATAAATATGGTCACACATCTAATCAATGTAGGACAAAGTTTGTTAACAATTATCAGAAGGCAAAATTCAAAGGGTTTTGCAAAAACTGCAATAGTTATGGACATAGTACCGAGAAGTGTTGGTTTAAGAAAAAGAACCACATATGGTCTGCACACCGAGCAAATACTAGAGGTTACTGAACTCACACGGATCCTTACTAACAATATTTTGCAGTACCATGGAATTACAATACAAGGATATGCTGTGAATGTTGTGGAAGATATGGACATATAAGTGCCAATTGCTTTATAAGGTTTGGAATGAATAACCGAAGATCATGGAGAAATCCTGGTATGGCATGTTTTCATTGTCACAAAGCTAGACATTTAGCTGGAGATTGCAGAGATCAACCTAGAGAAGACACTGAGGAAATAAAAGAGAAATTAAAGATGATTTGGAGAAAGAAGGAAATTGTATCAAATGAAGAAAGCACCTTACCTACCGAGTTAGGTGCTCCCACTCCAAATTAATTGGTAAAGGTATGAAGGGACTACATTCTCTCAAGGTTAAATCTTAAACAGTTCCTATTTAAGTATGTACTGAATTCAAAATCTGTATAGTAAGATGTAGGAGTAAGTTTTAAATTCTATCAAAGTTTTTGGAGCACTTTACAGGAAAACTGTTAAGTCAGTGAATTTAGGAAGCCTGTCAAGTCGGTATATGAAGGAAATCTGGTTACTCAATTAAAGCACAAAAAGGGAAAGAAAGTTAAGTGAACCAAGTGCATTTAATGTCTTTGACCTAACTTGCACGGAGCTCGATAAGGTATTTTTGAGTACTTAAAAGGTTTTTCATGGTCATTTTCATTCACCAAGTTTTCAAGAAGTAGAGCAGAGCAAATCAAGGCGATCAAACCATCTTCAAAGCAAAATCCAAGGTATTTACATCAAATCTCATCGCATTGCTAAGCTGGTTTACTGAACTCATTAAGTTGTTATCTGTTGAGTGTGAAGCGTCTGTCGTTTGTTAAGTTCTCAAACCCTAAGGTTCCTATATCAATTTTTATCTGAAATCAAAATGGCATCTAAGATCCAAGACCCCATTGTTGTCACTAATGTAGAAAAGCCCTCACTAAAATACTCTATGACTCCCAAAATTGCATATGAACCAGATGACAAGACTGCTTTTTCACTCATCCCGAATCGAGTCTTGTTAGTCGAGGATGTGAGATTCTTCACAAAATGTCATGTTGAAGAACTCGGTCATTTTGAGATCAAGGATGCATATGATGAATTGTGCACAAATGGTAAAATGGATAACAAGTATGAGCATATCAAAATCAAGGGATTGACTGAAGCCCTAACCTATCCCCGTGTGTTCAAACCCCAGTGGGTCAAGTTTGTACTAAGCTGAGTGCATGATGATTTCATGTGGCTACAAGAGCAACCGTTTAAGATCACTAAAGAAATCATTCATCTGATCATCAGTTACCCTATTTATGATCATGCCTGAGCATAGAAAATGATATCATAGAAGGAATTGATCAGTTTGACTAGAGTTGAATTAGATTACAAAGGTCTAAAGTTGAACAATGTTACTGATCCTGAACTCAAATTCGCCATGAGAGTAATTGGCTACTATTTCTTCCAATCAGCAAGGGAAAATAGTGTACCCTGTGCAGTAGTGGACTTAGCATATAAAATTGTTAAGAAAGGCATGAAAGTTGACTTGTGTGAAGTATTGCTGAAGAACTTGTTTGAAAATTTGAACACAATCAGGAAGCTGAAGAAGAACAACTCGGCAAACACTCTAAAATTTGGATCACTACTTGTGTGTATGTTTTTCTTCTTTGAGAAGTTTTTTCCAATAGTCAGTAAAGTTGTTTGTGAACTACACCGACCAATCACCCATCAGATCAATGACTTCATCAAGAAGTTAGGTGATAACTTTAATGATATAATGGATGACTACTTCAGCAAGTTCCAAGAAAAAATGCATAACAGGTACCGAATTCCACCACAGCTGGTAGAAAAATGCAAAGATAAAATATGTTTTGAGGTAGACATTGATTACTGTTATGTGAATGTTGTGGAACCAAGGACTCAATCTTTGTCACCTATGGGTTACGAGATTGATTTTGATATCACACAATAGCAAATTGATGCCTATCTATCATTGCCAAGGCATACTACCGAGCTGAGGTACGGAACCTATGAAGAAAGCAAAGAAAAAGTAAAAATGAGCATTGTAGTACCTAAGGCTACAAGAAAAGCTACAAAGATGATTAAGGCATTAACTAAGAAATTTGGAGAAGAATCTTCCTCCACACCTGTCAAAGGAGTTCTAGCCATCACTGAAGAGAAGACAAAAGCCCAAGAAGCAGCCATAACTCTTAGCACCGAATTGCCTAAGGGAAAAGTGTTGAAGAGAAAGAAACAGGACACTTCAATGGTCCTACCGACCCCTCCAACAAAGAGACCTAACACAAGGGCATCTATTGCATCACCGAGTAAGAAACAAAAGACTGTTGTCATTCCTAATGTAACTAGAACTTACAAGAAATCTACTCGGAGACTCATTTTGCCAAAAGAGTGGAGTGATACTGAATCTGAAGATGCAAATAAATTTCAGATTGTGAAAAGCAAGAAGGTAGATGTACATAGTGTAGAAATTTTTTGTAATAATCTAAAGGAATATGGTGGATTCAGATTTGTTAAATATGAATCCAGATCTGCTGATGAAAAGAGGCAAATTGAAGAAGCTGTCATTTGCACACTTCTCAAATTCTGAGTGGTACCATTAAAAGTATGTATTTCTATTCCTAAGGAATTATATGCACATATTGAAACCAGATGGAAATATACCCTAGACTCAGAGAAACAAATTAGAGAAAGAAGTTTGGTGCATCTCTTTCCTAATATGTCGGTTGATGAAATAACAGAACATCTGACAAATAGCCAAACTCAATTTACAGTAAAACAAAAGGCCTTGAAATTGATGAATGGCCTATATATAGAGGTAGAGAAGGAAACAAAAGAGCAATGGAAGACCATCTTTCGAAGAAAGAAAGCTAGTGAAAAATCTACAGTGGAAATAGTTGATGTCACCGACCAAGAGCCTAATGTCACTGAGCAAGACCCTGCAGACACCATTCAAATAGATGAAGATATCATGGATGCAAAGGCACCTAAACAAGAAATGATAGAAGGCAATGCTTATGCAAAACTTGTCTCCAGTGAATTTGTTTTGGAACAAGTTCAACCTTACTCACTGATCAATCAACCTATTGCAACCGAAGCTCCTCAGGCTACAGGTGAAGGCACCAAAGGTCAAAATTCTACAATAGAAGGTACTTCACAAGAACCAACCTCTCAAGCACCTTCTAGTATGGAAAATGTTACAGCTGAGACACCAAGCACCAAGACACCGAAGGACACTATTGAGGCTAAAGAAACTGACAAAAGTGTTGTCTGTACCGAACAACCTATCGAGGGTCCTCAAGCCTCTCAAGCTATAGTAGTGGTTCATCTGGTGAAAGGTAAAGAAAAGAAGTTGAAAAAGCATAGTTTTAAAATTGATTTATCAAACTGATAGTGTTGCCCAATGTAGACATCTCCAAACTGAAAGGGCAAGCACTCAATGAATTCGGTGAACTGTGCAAAGCAAAGGTCGAATAGGAGAAGCAACTGGCCATTCAGAGGAAGAATAAAGTACTTTAGAAGGTAAAGACCTTACTATCAGATATGCTACCTTCAGCTACAGTATCAACCAATGCAGCCATCCATATTCAATTGCATGAACTTCTCAATCAGATTGAGACATCTGGAGTAGATGCATCTGAATACTTGAGCAAACTAAAAGACAAGGAGCTAACTGCTAAAATGATAGAGGAAGTATAGAAATCAATTGTTGTTGGCAAGGTAAAACTTGTCAAATTTATTGCTGAGTTGTCCCCTCAACTCAAGCACATTCTTTCATTATTTCAGAAACTCTACACATTTTCTTTATTTCTTAAGGACATTAAGAATAAAATAGAAGCAATTGAGAAAGAGATCATCGATCTCTCAAATAAGCTGACCCCCAAGTCAAATTTAGTTCAACACTTTTATACTAAGCTTCAACAGCTCATGGCTCAACAATTGGAACTGAGGAATGAAGAACACAAGATCAGGATGGACATAATGACACTTCAAACATTATTCCTTCCTCATCTTTCATCCATTCAAGAACAGCTAAACCGAGCCACTTCTCTCTCTGCTACAAAAGAAGGAAGCACTCTAGATGGCCTAATTTCATTATTGGCTGATATTAATGCACAGATTTCTTTAATGGACAGTGTCAAGGATGCACTTTTTGTCGCCCTCACTGATGCCTAGACAAAGTAAAAATCCATTTTTGATCAGTTGCCACCTCCCAATGGTAACTAAATTTTGATGTTTGTCAAAAAGGGGGAGTATCTCGGAGTATATCATCAGGAGTGTATAGTATTCAAAGTATCAAACAACCAGAGTGTAGTATACAGGGGGAGTATACCAAGCAGAGAATGACTATAATATGAAGAGCATCCAAGAGCAGTAAACCGAGCATGAACAGAGGAAAGAACAGTGATTAAAGATTTTTGTACAGCATATTGATAAAGGGGGTATATTTGATTATACTATTTCAATGACTAATGTATATACTGCATGTTTAGTCAATTTTGTAATGTATACAGATTTTTGAGTAATGACTTTGAAAGTAGTTTTGTCAAACATCTCAACTAATGTCAAAAGGGGAGATTGTTACTACTTATCAAATTGCCATTGGTTTTATATACAAAGTCATTCTATATTCTAATCAGTTAGTATTACCGAATCATGCAATCGGTACACACAGAAAAGTCGATATGAACAGTCTAGTCGGTTATAGAAGGAAAACAATCACAAAGCCTAGTATACACTAAGCTATCTACCGAGTGTTATTTCATGTCTACCGAGAAGTAAAGATAAGTACACCGAGTTGATATACACCGAGTGAAACGTGTTACCAGATTCATTGAACTTGGACACACATGAAAACGTGTTACAAGATCGAGGCACACAGAACCGTTATCACATTGGAAATTGCACATACAGATTTTGTATAATTTTGAGGTCATCTAACCAATGAAATATTTTGCATGGTTATTTATTCAAGAAATCATGTTTTTAAGATCGAAGCAATGAATCGGATCACCGACATAAGAAGTTTATTTATATAGCATGAATTTAGGGTTAGAAAAAGGTGTGAAAGTGAGAAATGTGTGTGCATGCATATATGAAGCAAGACTTATGTGATACATGAAAAATCATAGAGTATTATGACTGTTATAGAGAAACAGAGGTCACCGAGAAGGTTATCAGAGAACAGTTGAGGAACAGAGTAAACAGAAGGGTTTACCGAGTCACTTTATGAGTTACCGAGGTATGCTATAGGCAAGGTAATCTTATTTTGAGCACATAGAATCTGCTACAGCATTTTAGATGTAAAGTTGTAGATATTTGTAAAGATTCTATTGTAATATTTTGAAGTTGTAAGAGAAACCTTTAACAGGGTAAAAGACTCTAACCAAGTCTATAAATTGTAAATCCTTTAACCAGGTGCTACACTTATATAGTGTTGTAAAATCCTTTAGCAAGGTAGATCTAACTGATCTTAATACTCCTAATAGGGTAAGCTATCAGAAATAGCTAAATGTAGCTCTAACTAAGAACTCTTTATTATTGCAGTAGTGAAGTTGTGGGTGCCATCCCCACCATAGTTTTTCTCTCTAACCAAGAGTTTCTGCGTGACCAAAATATATGTGTTATGGAGTGAATCATGTATGAATGTTATTTGTTGATTATAGTTTTGTTTTATGTTATTGCACTATTCTGTTTGAGTAAAACAGTAAGGTTATTACAAAAGAAAAGTTTTGGAGTACTGGTTCACCCCTCCCCTCTCAGTACATTAGCTTTCCATATTGGGCCTAACATTGATTTCTTTTGGCCTAAACAATTTCAATCTCTTCCTTTAAGGAGTGATGCTCTTTTTCAATCTTATCAAAAATGGAAGAACGATATCATTTTATCCTTAAGTCAACTTAGATCACCAACACTTGACATTCCTATTATTCTTCAAGATGAGGTTCTTCCCCTCTTGGATAGAACTAATTTCCCTCCTAAGGAAAATTGTCCACCTACTCCTATGGATGTGACTTTACCTTCTCTTAAGGAAAACACCAATATTCTTCCTAAGGTTAGACATATACCTCTTCCTCATGATGGACTTGGTCTCCTTCCTACATCGAATTTTCCTCCTTTCTATGGTGCAGTTCCACCTCCTTCCTCTTATCGAGAGAAGAGGCTTGTTTCTCCTATTGTTCAACCAAAAAGACCTCAACATAAACCTTCAACTATCAAGGAGAGAAACATTACTACTTTTTAAAGTGTTCCTCCTCCTTCTTAGCATTCCACTAAGTCTCAATGGAATTTTTGTGTGAGAGAACACTGATGAAGACACCATGTTTGAGCTTGTGAAGCTATCTCTCAAAATAATTCAATATCCTTAGACTCTGACAGTTGACATGATTCCCTTTTCTCCTAAGAATTATGTTCAATCTACATCTCCAAATCATAAGTTGCATTAAACATATGATGGTTTTACTCCTATTCATGTTCTTTCTCCACTTTCTCTAAACTTTGATGAAGTAATGGGTGAAAATGTTATTCAAAATGGCAATACAACTCCTAATGCTTCTGATAGTGAGTATGAATATGTTGATGTGGTCAAGAATTTATCGGATGAGTTTTCACAAACCCTAATCCTAGATCCTCAAATCAAACAAAGTGACCTACAACATGAGCATAATCCTTGTTTGGATCTTGTGGTAGCTCCATCTATTGTGCTCAATATCGCTCCTCTGGCATGTTTCTCACCTTCCTGAAATAGTGATGAACAAGATCAAGAGACAGATGTCATGCTAGATTAGCGATACTAGAATTGTAGATCCTCTCTCTCTCCTTTCTTGCTCTTTGTGACCATTCTTCTATATGTATCCCTGTTCTTCTATTGTTTTCTTTATGTCTACTCGGGGATGATGCAAAGCATTGAGATCTTCTCTTGTTCTGTTTCATGCTGACTCAAAAGACATCCTCTCTTCCCTTTCTTCTAAGGTAGTTTCCTTCTTTGGGGAATGAAGATTATTATATGCATATACATACATGATATAAATGAGTTATCATATAGCATATTGACCCTAAGGAAACTGACACTACCTCGTGT
This sequence comes from Cryptomeria japonica, assembly GCF_030272615.1. Classification (NCBI taxonomy): domain Eukaryota; kingdom Viridiplantae; phylum Streptophyta; class Pinopsida; order Cupressales; family Cupressaceae; genus Cryptomeria; species Cryptomeria japonica. The sequence continues at coordinate 204,013,626 of NC_081412.1, read as the reverse complement.
TTTGTGTTCAATATCCTTGGATTTATTCCTTGATTGGGGACTAAATCCTTGCGATAACATGCTCCCTCTCTTCTCTCTCTCTTGGGTGTATCCTACCTTAAACCAGTCCCTCCTGATAAGGCATGTGCGATCACTTTAACATGGGGGCATACACTTCGTTTATACTTTGCTTCTTGTGATACTTAGAATTACTTAGTGAACTTTTTTTTCTTTGTAATATTTGGTATCCTTGCTTTCATGAATCATAGTGAAGAAATTGTTTTTACTTGTAGTCATGGTTTTCTTCTTCTCGATCTTCCCTTTTACTTTGTCAATCGAAGTTGTAAGATCGTAAGTCCACTAGGGGCTTGGTGCATGTTGCCTCCTTGACGTGGTAAAAGTCTTTCAATCTTGTTTTCTTTTACTTTATCGATAGTATTGGAGTACGCTTATACTCCCACTAAAGTGGGGGATAAATCTAGTGTCATAAAATGGTGACCCTAGCAAGTTTTGACTGCATTAGGATCCTCACACATGCAAGCTCAAATCCTCTAGCCTAATCGGAGACCGAAGATTGGTCATCTTGTAGAAAAAAGTTCCTCATTGGCCTTTGCATCACCCCATCCACACTCTACCCTAGAGAAAGGGGTAGGAGAGGGGCGTGGCACCCTTTTCCTCCCAAGACAGGGGCGTGGTTCCCCTATCCCTACCCTATTTTGGGCCAAGACCCTTCATAGGGTTGCATTGTTGGTTGTGCCTCAGGCAAGAAACTCCCCCGATATCGACCCGTAATGAAATTCAAATCCACCAACATGTATTTAATGGGGAATTCTCTCTCTGATTTGTATAAGTTCAATAGGTGGAAGTTGGACAAGATTAGAGCATTCAAGCATTCTTTTCCTGCATTGAGCATTCTCAAGTGTCCCTTTAAAGCTAGGTGTTGCATTCAAGTCAAGGATTCAACCATTGAAGAGGAGATTGATTTCAACATTCAATTCCTCACAAGCATTTCAATCAACATTGCTACTACAACCTCCCTTGAGGTGATTTACAATTCAGTCTTTTATTTACATTTACTTGCAAGTACTTTCTTTCATAACTTGGTTAATTCCAAAACTGGGGTTTGACCTAAAGGCAAAATGATGGTATGATGAAAGAATAAGTATTTGGTCAACTACTGAGAGGGGGGTGAATCAGTAGATAGAAAAACTAATAATAAACTTGACCAATCAATATCTCAAAGTAAACTTAGAATAATAATTCTATCAAGATAAAAACTCATAAGATAAACCGATTGTCTGTTATAGCAATTTAACAGTAAACAACTTCTTCATATTTCAATACTTCTGGTTATCATGACTTATCAAAAATAGTTAAGTATTTAAGTAAATCAACCATGAAAACATAACCACAAAAATATTCACTACTTGACACAAATATTTTTGACGTGGAAACCCAAATAAGTAAAATCCACGATGAGATGAGACTCACAAGATAATATCTGAACTCTTCTAAAGTTTGCCCTATTAGGAGCCTAGCCTATTAAAGCTTTACAAAAAGTCCTATTAAGAACTTATCCTGTTAGGAATCACCCGGTTAAGGGATTGACTACAAATGCCCTGTTAGAAGCAATACCCTGTAAGGAGTAACCTCGATAGAGGATTTGAAAATCCAATCTAATGGACTACATTGTTAGAGGATTTGAATAGCACCAAGCTTGTTAGAGCTCACCCATCTAGGGGATTTCAATTCTGCTGTAATTATTAGAAAACAAAAGGAGTTTGCTTATATGTCTGAATAGCACTACACTTGCTTGATCAGGTCCATTTTATGCTTCTATCTCCCTTTACTCAAACTATAGATACATCATCTAGTTAGGCAACCACACACTCAACTAAATTGTGTCTATCTCTTTGCCAACTTTCTTAAAACTAAACAACTTCTCCAACCTTAAAAATAAATCAATCAAGTCGGTAACACAACAGAAACCTAACTCTCCTTGAGATTACAAAAAAATTTGGTTCAAGTATGACTGTTGGATTACATAGCAATCTTTGCACATCAATCAAGAAAACCTTGATCACTCCCTGATCACCACTTCATTGAACTTAGTAACTCATCATGCGCTTTGTATTAGATGCAATACATTTTCTCATTCCCTAGACAAAAACTGTTACAACAACTCGCCAACATCTCTTCGAATTGTCTTCATACAATAATCATGTCTGTTATCATCATTACCACTCATCATCGGATCATAAACTAATATAACCAATTTGCCAAACTTAATTGGTTAGGGTTTATCAAAAACAATAGGTAGAGTTTAGCAGTTACAACAATAGATAAGGTTTACATCTTTACACCGATTATTGGTTCTCCTCACAAATTCTTCCTATCAGTTACAGTAACAATAATACAACAATATCATTACCGGTCCAATTGACATCAATGATAACAAAACATATCATTAAATAAATCTTCATTCAAATGCCAACAATCTTCCCCTTTGGCATTGATGGTAATACAAATATCAACACCATTGATTTTTGCATGATTGTGAATAGGAATCTTGGTTTACATTACAAAGTATTCACCATGCTCACTTTGTCTTCAGCTTGTCATTGGTTCTCCTTCCCATAATCACATAATACTTCTCCCCCTCTGACAGCAATGCCAAATTGAAAGTAAAACATGTAATGTCAAATTTCACTGTGTATCATCAATAATGTGCAACTGGATGCTCCCCCTATGGAATACATCTACTTTTACACCAATCCTCCTAAAAAATTTTGCATGTAGCTCCAGGATTGATGTAAGCTACATCATACTTAACTGACTTCATGAAGAGGGTCAACCCCTAACTGAATTCTAAGATATTCAAAAGTAGTCTTAGGCAGAGGTATATTAAAAATATCTCCAAGTTGCTCCTTGGTAGAAACATGGTCTAAGATAACATCTTTACTCTGAACATTTTCGCTCAAGAAATGATACTTCAATTCGATATGCTTGGGTCATGCATGAAAAACAAGGTTCTTGGAAATATTTATGGCACTTTTGTTATCACATAAAATCTTTATAGGTTCTGAAATCTTCATCTTAAAACGTTCCAAAATGTGCCTCATCCATATAGCCTGTGTGAAATTCATGTAAGTTGCAACATACTCAGCTTCAACAGTAAATTGTGAAGTACAACTCTATTTCTTACTACTCCATGAAACAAGCCTTCCTCCAAGAAAAAATGCTCCACCGGTTGTTCTTTTCCGGCCATCAACATTTCCTACCCAATCTGCATCTGTGTACACCTTCAAGTCAAAATTTCCTCCATATGGATACCATAACCCATAATCAACAATACCTTTCAAGTATCTAAAAATTATTTTCTTTGCTATCAAATGTGTTTCCTTAGGATTCTTCTGAAATCTAGCAACTATGCCAACTACATGAGCTATGTCCGGTCTGTTGTGAACAACATAGTGCAATTTTCCAATCATTGACCTCTATTCCTTCTCATCAATATATTTGGACTCATCTTCATTAGAAAACTTACAACCTGTAACCATATGTGTGCCAGTAGGTTTACAGTCACTCATGTCAAATGTCTTGAAGACCTCTTTCACATATTTAGACTGTGTGATGAAAATACCATTCTTCATTTTCTATATTTGCAAGCCTATAAAAAAATTTATTTTCCCCACTAAAGACATTTCAAACTCATTTTTCATTTCATCTACAAAACTATTGCTCATGTCATCATTGCCTCCAAATATGATATCATCAACAAATACTTCATTGACTAGTATTTTATCTCCTTTAGATTTGAGATATATGTTACTATCATCACTGGTTCTTAGAAAGCCTATCTTCATCAGATGTGTATAAAGCTTTATGCAATCTACATGCCATGTCTTTCTTATCAGTTAGAGCATAACCATATGGCTTCTCAATGTATACTTCTTCTTCAAGTATCCCATTCAAAAACACTGACTTAACATCTATCTGGTATACCTTGAATTTATTATGTGCAGCAAATGCAAGTAAAGTTCTGGCGCCTACCAACCTTGCCACTAGTGCAAAAGTCTCACCATAGTCTTATCCTTCTTCTTGTGCATAACCTTTGCAAACCAACCTATCTTTATTGTCAACCACAACACCATCTTCATTCAACTTGTTCCTGAAAACACACTTAGTTCCTATCACATTTTTATTTACTGGTCAGGGTACTAGGGTCCATGTGTTGTTCTTTTCAATTTGATCTAATTCCTCCTCCATATCTTTAACCCAATGATCATCACCAAATGCTTCCTTAGCAGTTCTTGGTTCAATAGTGGAGATCATGCAAGAATTTTATCTGATTCTTCTCTTGGTTAGTACTCTAGCATCTTTATCCCCAATAATCTGTCCAAGATTGTGATTCAGTCTCACATATCTTGGAATAACATGATCATTATCTTCAAGTTCAGCTTCTTCATTATCATCATCTTATTCTAAAGCTATTTGTTTTGATTGGACTGGTACATCAATACTTACTTTGTCAGTTTCAAATTTCACAGTTTCTGGTTCCAAAATGAAAATGAAAGGATCTTCATCCTTTTTCTCTGAACTGGTTTCCTTTGAGACTTTAGGAAATTCATCCACTCGAACATCAGCACTCTCAATGTTAGGTCCCAAAGATAACTGAGAGGGGGGTGAAGTAGTTGTCCAATAAATTCAACCAAAATTAACTTAACCAGAACTTGATGCTTAATGCCGATAAACCAAAATTAATGTCGGTAGATAGTTTTATCAGTTAATTGCAGTACCGGTAAAGATTAATGCATGAAATAGAAAGACAATAACATCCACAACACATAATACAAATATTTGTACGTGGAAACTCTGTAAGGGGAAAACCCACAGTGGGAAGCCTTACCCACAATCAAATGATACTACTGTAGATAATATGTGTGTACAATATGGAGTCTACACATGCAAAAAGGCTAGCTGCCTAGAACTCACTGCTTAATCACAAAATGGGAGTCACAGTGACTACAATTGGATGGTTAAATCCAATGATAATGTACTGCTTAAAATAGCATTTTCATATACTGGATTCAGTACCGGTTAAGTTCTAATTATCTTCTCAAAAACCTTCCTTCAATCTTCAAATGATGTCTACGTGTATAGCTCTACTTATTTTTGCATATACCCTATTACAATCTTTTTCCTAATCACATATCATTCTCACAAATGAGATCTTACATTTATACCATAACCTAAGACCAATTGAATAGGTTGGCTCACTAAAATAATAATATAATAAAATCAATTACAAATAAATCATTATGCGATGCATGATGTCGGCTCAATGCATTTACAATAATAATAAATCATCTCCATAATGTGTCATGCTGATCTAGAATAAATATTCTTGTCAGTGCATAACCTAGACCTATTTGTCAGTAACATCAAATATACAAACCCGAATAGATCAATAACCAAATCACCAAAACCAAGTGATCAAATAATATCTTTGACATAACCACGTAGTCTTCAAGTCATTCCAAGTGCCGGTGAACCAAGTACCGGTGATTGTGCATAAGTCACTGACTTGTTGGTGAACATAACCAAAGATCTCCAAATCCTGATAAGTGTTGACAAGTGTTGAAAAGTGTTGACAAGTGTTGGCATCAATGCCAAATTTATATCAACATATCCAAAATACCAACACTCAACAATTCTCCATGCCCAGTTGTTAAAATACTTATAGGTCTTACTCTTGGTGGGATAGCCAAGAAATATACCTTCATCACTTTTAGCCTCAAATTTGCTAATATAATCACCTCTCTTAATAAAACATTTGCTTCCAAATATGTTGAAATAACTAACATCAGGTGATCTACCATACCAATATTCATAATGAGTCTTGTCCTTACCTCTCTTTACCAGATTCCGGTTCATAGTGTAGACAGCTTCTCTCCAGAAAGTTTTTGCTACACCTCCTTGTATCAACATTGTCCTAGAAGCTTCAACAACTAACTAGTTGTTTCTCTCTATGATACCATTCTTATATGGTGTCCTTGGCATAGAAAGTTGTTGCTTGATACCATTTCCTTCACAATACCTAGTGAATTCCTCAGAAGTAAATTCACCGCCCTAATTTGTCCTCGGGCACTTTATCTTCTTACCGCTCTCTTTCTTAGCTAAGGTCCTGAATGCCTTGAACTTACCAAAAGCTTCAGTCTTATCCTTCAAGAATGTGACCCACATCATCCTTGAGCAATCATCAGTGAAGATCATGAAATATTTGTCACCTTGAATACTTTTTGTTCTTATTGGTCCACAAAGATCTGTATGAACCAAATCTAACAAATTTTTTGCTGAAAAAGATTTTCTCTTGAAAGTTGAGGATGTCATCTTTCCCAACTGACATTCTTTGCACAGAGCATTAACTGGTTTGTCTAACGGAGGCAAACCTCTCACTGTCTTTGATTTACTCACTTTAACAATGTTATCAAAGTTTATATGATAAAATATCCTATGCTAAAACTAACTACCATCTATCTTTGCAATTAAATAGTTGTTAACTTTGGGATTAAGATGAAATAAGTTACCTTTAGTTTTTCTTCCCGGTTGCAATTAATTTCACCTTTATTGTCATAGATCTTGCACATGCCATTCTTAAATTCCAATGGTATCCTTTGTCATTGATTTGTGCCACACTCAAAAGATTATGCTTTAGACCTTCAACCTAGTAGACATCATCTGCACTACTCTTTCCATTAAGAGAAATAGTTCCCTTACCTTTAACCATGTAGGGTGAGTTATTACCAAATCTTACAACTCTGCCATCAAATTCCTTTAGAGAAAGAAATTTTCTCTGATCACCGGTCATGTGATGTGAACAACCACTATCAATGATCCAATCATTAGAGTTATCCATCCTGGATACTAATGCCTTATGCTCTGAAATCTCTTCTTTAATGGCTACAAACACAATATCTTCATTAGCATCACCATCAGATTCCTCTTCAGTGATAACACCATCTACAACAATAAGATAATCTCTTTTTCCTTTACCATTGTACTTCTTGAATTTCTCTCGTTTGCGCTCATTATCACCACTAAGACAATTAGCAGCAACGTGTCCAATCTTGTTGCATGCAAAATATTTTAAAGGTAATTTGCCTCTATATTTACCTGTACCTCTAAGTAACCGCTTGACCAACAATGCTTGAAGCTCAACTAAACCGTCTTTACCATCAACTTCTTTGCTGGATCTGGATTCATGACTATGACTGGCATCTCTACTTTTCCACACAGATGGGTTAGAAACAGAAGCTCTAAATGTAGACTCAGATTTATGTACACTACCATCATAACCATTTAATTCAAAAGCAGTAAACTTTCCCATGATGGAGTTAAGAGTTACCTTAGTTTTGTCTATGGACTTTAGCTCCTGAATAGCTGCAACTCTGATAGCGTAGATCAGTAGCAAGGTTCTCAATACCTTACTGATCACTGTGGAATCTTCCACTTTACCTCCTGCACTTTTAATTTCACTGACTATCTCTTTTATCCTTTGACCATACTACTAGATATTATCACCTTCAGCCATCTGCATGTCATCAAACTTCTCTCTTAGACTCTCCTCTTTAGAAATCTTAACATGTTAATCAACACTATAAATCTCTTCAAGTTTTTTCCATACCTCATATGTAGTTTCAAGACCATGAACATCTACATACTCTGCATCAGACAAAGAATTGATAATAGCCTCCAATGCTTGATGATTTTCTTGTTTCTCTTTCTTCTAATCATCAGCCAACATCCCAGTAGGTGCAACATACTTAGTATCAACATGTTCCCAATACTGACTTCCCAGACTCTTCATATAAATTTTCATTTTGTCACTCCATATCCTATAGTTCTCTCTATTAAACTTCGAACCTTCCTTCTTCATCATGATCAACAAATCTTTACCTCAAGTTGTTAGGCTTAGAACTTAGAGGACCTTTAATGCTCTGATACCAATTGATGGTAAGATGAAAGAATAAGTATCCAATCAACTACTGAGAAGTGGGGGGTGAATTAGTAGATAAAAAAACTAATAATAAAATTCACCAATCAATCTCTCAAAGTAAACTTAGAATAATAACTCTATCAAAATAAAAACTCATAAGATAAACCGGTTGTCTCTTACAGCAATTTAACAGCAAACAACCTCTTCATATCTCAATGCTTTTGGTTATCATGACTTATCAGAAATAGTTAAGTAGTTAAGTAAATCAACCATGAAAACATAACCACAAAAACATTCACCAAATAGGTAAAAACCATGGTGAGATGAGACTCACAAGATAATATCTAAACTCCTCTAAAGTTTGCCCTATTAGGAGCCTAGCCTATTAAAGCTTTACAAAAAGTCCTATTAAGAAGTAATCCTATTAGGAATCACTTGGTTAAGTGATTGACTACAAATTCCTTGTTAGAAGCAATACACTATAAGGATTAACCTCGGTAGATGATTTGAAAATCCAATCTAATGGACTACCTTGTTAGAGGATTTGAATAGCACCAAGCTTGTTAGAGCTTACCCGGTTAGGAGATTTCAATTATGCTTTAATTGTTAGAAAACAACAAGAGTTTGTTGATCTATCTGAATAGCACTACACTTGGTTGATTAGATCCATTTAATGCTCCTATCTGCCTTTACTCAAACTGCAAATACATCATCCGATTAGGCAACCACACACTCAACTGAATTGTGTCTATCTCTTTGCCAACTTTCTTTAAACTAAACAACTTCATCGACCTTAAAAACAAATCAATCAGGTTGGTAACACAACAAAACCTAACTCTCCTCAAGATTACAAACAAATTCGATTCAAGTATGACCATTGGATTACATAGCAATCTCTGCACATCAATCAAGAAAACCTTGATCGCTCCTTGATCACCACTTCATTGAACTTAGTAACTCATCACACGCTTTGCATTAGATGCAATACATTTTCTCATTTCCTAGACAAAAACTATCACAACAACTTGCCAAAATCTCTTGGAATTATCTTCATACAATAATCATGCATTTCATCATCATTGCTTCTCATCATCAGATCATAAACCAATATAACAAATTTGCCAAACTTAATCAGTTGGGGTTTATCAAAAACAATAGGTAGGGTTTACTGGTTACAATAATAGACAAGGTTTACACCTTTACACTGGTTACCATTTCTCCTCACAAATTATTCCTACTGGTTATAGTAACAATATTACAACAATATCATTATCAGTTCAATTGACATCAATGACAATAAAAGATATCATTAATGTAATCTTCATGCAAATGCCAACACAAAACCCCAATCCCAACCCATTTTCCTCTCTTTTCTATGTGTAGGTTGCAGGTGCACAACTGTCCTTTCAGATTTGGGCATTATTTGTAGAGGCAGAAAAACCCTTTTTGTTTTGTGAATTTTTCGGAGGACCGTGTAAGTTTTCACCATGGTCAAGGCAACTTTTCTTCAAATTCACAAGGAAACTTCATCTCAACATTTTACTACTAGATTCCGGTGCACAGCTTCATCCCATATTCTGATGTTAAGTTATAATCAATTCTTTGTCACTTTTGTACTACATAAATCAATCAATTTCTTTTCCAAATCAAACAAGAAAGAGGGGATCAACTTAGCATTCCCCATTCATTCAGAATTCAATCTACCATCTTTGTGTGGAGAGATTGAATCTAGTGAATTATCCTCTCCTCTTTCTAATGTAATGGTGAAAAGTGTTTGAATGTAATCTATAGTGAAACTCTCATCTCTCTTTGAGGGAAAGGGTAGTTTCCTTATTAATTTATCATTCACCATTTTTCCACCATTACAGTATGGTGGGCCCATAGAGCAGGGTTCAATTGAATATGCGAATCTCTGGCAACATCATTCATTGTCTTTTTGAGGATCTTCAAAATTGTTTTGGTTGATGATTTTTATTGTCCATTCTCTTTTGGATAGTAGGGTGTGGAAAACCTGTGTTGGATCTAAAATTTTTCAAAAATCTCCTATACATCCTAGTCCTTGAATGGTTGCCCATTATCAATGATAATGGTCATGGGTATGCCATAGCGACATATGATGTAGTTCAAGATAAATTCAATAATTTGTTTTCTTATGATATTTGTGAGAGGTACTGCCTCAATCCATTTTGTAAAATATTCTGTAGCTACTAGGATGAATTTGTGGCCATTGGATGAAGGAGGATTTATCTTTCCTACTAGATCAAGACCCCATTAGCAGAAAAGTCAAGATGTTTCCAAAGACTGAATCTGTTGTACTGGTGCATGAATTAAATTTCCATGGATCTAACATTGTTTGCATGTTTTAGCTATCTAATAAGAATCTCGTTCCATAGTTGGCCAATAATAGCCCAAGCGTATGAGTTTTTTTTTAAAGTGTAAGACCACTTGAATGACTGCAAGAAATGTCATTCTAGACTTTGTTTAAGGCCTTTTTAGATTCTTCTTGCTCGAGACATCTTAAGAGAGTACCATCTAGACCTTGTTTAAAAAGGGTATCCATGACAAGAGTATAATGAGAGGATTGGCAGATGAAATTTTTCTTTTGGTTCTTTGACAAGTCAGGAGGGAGAGTATTATCTTTTAGGTATGTATAAATTTGGACATAGCGGGAGAAATCATGCCCAACAATGTGACAGATAATTTTGGAATTAGAACAGTTATGGGTAGGGTAAAATAATTCTTCTACCATGAATTCATAATGCTCTTGATTTTCCTGTGTCTAAAGTAGAGAAGCAAGTGTTGCCATGGCGTCTACTGCTCTGTTGTCATTTCTTGGAATCTACTCAAAAGTGATTTCTATAAAATACTTCTTGAAATTGTCTACCATATTTTTATAGGCATTAGTTTGTTATCCTTTGTTTGATAATCATCATTATTTTGATTGATGATGAGCTGAGAGTCTCCAAAAACTTGTAGTTGTGTGATGTTCCATTCTATGGCCATTTTGATTTCCATGACCAAGGCTTTATATTCTGATGTATTGTTGGTGCATGGAAAACTCAATTTATATGCCATTCGAATTGTGTGACCTTGCAGTGTGATGAATAAAATGCCTCCTCCTGATCCATGCTTCATATATGAACCATCAAAGTACAATTATCATGTCTATTTGGTGACTGTGAGTATATCAGTGTTTGGGAATTCAATGTTTAAGGGATGATCATCTTAAAGTGGTGCTTCTACCAGCTGGTCTACAATGACTTGTCCCTTGATAGCTTTTTTGTCCATATATTCAATATCAAATTCACTCAGGATCATGACCCATTTTTCTAATCTTCCTGTTAATGTCGCCTTGCTAAGAAAATACTTTAATGGATTTATTTTAGCAATTAGTTTGATTGAGTTGGAGAGTAGATAGTGTCACAATTTTTGAGAAATGAACATTACCACTAAGGATTCTTTTTCCATTGGTGAATAATTAAGCTCGTATCCCATTAATGTTTTGATGATGCAGTAAATAGCTTGTTCTTTTCCTTCATTATCCTATTGTGCAAGCAGAACTTCTAATGATACTTATGTGGCTTATACATATAGTAACAACGACTTACCTTGAATTGGTGACATTAGTACTAGTGGTTGCATGATATTTTCCTTGACTTTGTTGAATGCTTCTTCACATTGATAGACCCATTTGGAATGAACATTCTTGTGCAACAGATGGATAAATGATTGACACTTATTTGCCAACTAAGCAAAAAATATTCTAATTGACTGCAATCTTTCTTGAAGTGATCTGAGTTGACTAATATTTTTGCGAGATACCATTTCCATGATTGCTTTAACTTTATCCAGATCTACTTCTATACCTCTAGCTGAAACAATGTATCCCAATAGCTTACCTGAAGTGACACCAAAGGCACATTTCTTGGGATTGAGCCTTAGCTTGTATTGTTCTAACCAGTCAAATATCTTTTCTAGTATTTCTATATGTTCATCTCTATTGTATGGTTTTTCTAATATGTCATCTACATAGTCTTCCATGAATGTATGCATCATGTCATGGAATATTGTTGCCATAGCTCTCCAATAGGTAGCACCTACATTCTTTAGTCCAAATGGCATGACATTCCAACAGAAATTACCCCATGGACACGTGAAATTTGTCTTTTCTTGATCTTCTGGAGCTATTTTAATCTGATTATATACTGAGAATTCATCAATTAGAGAAAACATTTAATGTCCAGCAATTGAATCTACAATGATGTCAATATTAGGAAAATGAAAGTCATCGTTTGGACATGCATTATTGAGATATTTGAAGTTTGTGCACACTCTGATACTTTTATCTCATTTATAAATAGGAACTATGTTTGATACCCATTGAGGATATGCCACACGTTTGATGAATCCCATGTCTAGTAATTTCTTCAGTTTTGCTTTGACAAGGAGAGCTATATGAGGATGCATCTTTCTCAATTTTTGTTTAACTGGTTTGGCTCCTAGAGTGACATTTAGGTGATGCATTATAAGATTTGGATCCAATCTTGGCATGTCTACATATGACCAAGCGAAATTGATTTGTTGTCTTTTGAAAAATTCCAGATATTTTTTCTTTTCTTGTTTTGATAGAGAGGTTGTCGAATGTAGAATCTTTGGTTGATCTATTGTTCCAATGTTGACTACCGTAGTTGGTTCAATCAATATAGATGATCTCTCTTGATAATATTCAAGTAAGGTGTCAAATCTCCCATCTTCTGGCACCTCAAGGAGGTTTTTACTATTAGATGTGTCCTTTCTTTTTACTTTTCCTTGGTCTAATGTTGCCAATAAATGGTTTTCATCATTAGATCTGATATTTTTTATTTTATTTTTACTTTTACAACTAGGAGATTTGGCGCCCACTTGATAAGAAGATGTGTTAGCAAAATCCCTGGTGGAAGTTGTTGTGGGCTCAATTGCATTGAGGTATAAGGCAATAGCGTGGTCATTAGGAAAGGTATCAATTTTAGTATGTCCTTCATTATCTTAGTCAATAAGTTCAAGATGTATTAAAGATAAGGAATCCTTAGTTTGAGATGTTTCAAAGGCATTAAGGATCATGATAGAAATGATAAAGTCTTTAATACATATTTCAATGTCTAGGACAATACTGTCATTAGAATGACCTCTTGCAAGTAGGTCCTGATCATCCTCGACTAAATCCAACTCGATTGAATGTGATTCTAATTCAAGTGACCTAGTTCCTAACATTGGTCCTACATAGACACCCACATCTTCTTCATAGTAGGTTTCTTCAGTTGATTGTTCAGAATGATAGGAACCCCATTCCCATTCATTGGAATCTATCTCACTGGCAGCTTACAATCTATAGATTTGTTCATATAGATTTTGGTTTGTTTCTTCTATTTTCCTTGCTATTTCTTTTCTTCTCTCATATTCAGATTCCTCTAGGATGATATTTAGTTTTGTTAGTCTTGCTATTAGTTCTCCTTCCTTTATACCAGCTTCTTGTCTATTTTGATTAGAAGTTGACTGTGCTTGGGAAGTGCCATTATTATGTCTTTCTTGCTGATTAGAAGCTCTCTCTTTTTGCGATCTTATATTTTCTTATTCTTGTTGTTTGGAAAATGCTTCCTCTCTTTTGATTGCAATTATCTCTTGTCTTTTGTCATGTTCATCTTTTTGTTGCCTAGAAGATGTTTCTTCATGTGGAGTAACTTTTCCATACCCTAAGCCCTGTTTGTCTTTAGCTTGCTGAGTATGAGGTTGTATGGGTTCCAAAATACCTTCTTGTTTTTTTTTCCTACAAGACTTATTCTAGTGTATCCCATTTTTTGAAGGATGTTAAATCCTTTTCCATATTTTTCTATTGGTATTTTGATGTTATTGATTTTTTGTTTAACTTCTTCATCCTTGTATAGGCAATGTAGCACAACTTTGTCCTCTGTTTCTTCAGATAAAGTCCCAGCTCTAACAAAGGCTCCATCAAATATTTGAAGAGGTTTTACAATTGGTTTTTATTTTGAGCTTGATGGTTTACCATAAGATTTAGGAGAAAGGGGTAACTATGACAGTGAACATTCTCCATTCCCTTGATCCCTCATTTGTATCTGCTTTTCAAAACTTGAGAAGATTGAGGAAAATGATTTTTCCTTGGATTGTGTTCTTGAAGAGGATGTCTCTCTATTATGTGGAACAGTGACCTCTTGTGTCGGTTTCAAATTACTACAATATTGGAATGGATTTGAGTCTGCTAAAATTGTGATTTCCTACCAATTGTACAAAAACTTCAGACACTGGTGATAAGTTGAGGGAATAGCTTGTATGTCATGAATCCATGGTCTTCCCAAAAGTATGTTGTATGATAAATCCAGGTCTAGAACTTGACATGTTGTATCTTTCTACAAGGGTCCTAATTTGATTGGTAATACCACAATTACTTTGGAGGAACAGTCTTCTTCATCATATGCTTTGATTGTGATCTTTTTATGGGGATCAACTGCATCTTCAGAATAACCTAAATCATGAACTAGACTTAATGAGAAAATATTCAAGCCAGCTCCTCCATCTATTAAGACATGTTTAACATACATTTTATGAATAAGGACTTTAATATATAATGGAGCGTTATGGGGATGTTGTGGAGATATTCCATCTTCTTCTGTGAATGATAAGCATTGAGGCATTATGAGGTGTCCCACCATAGTTTGGAATTGATCTACACCAATATCTTTCGATATCGTCATATCTACTAGCGCTCTTTCTCAATTTTGTTTATGTGTGGGTGAAAGTTTTAGAAGTTCTGAAATTAATATTTGTGTGGGAGTTTTCTATAGTTGCTCCACTATACTATATTATTTTAAAGTGGATGACATTTCAATTGTAGGACCCAACAAAGTAACCTTGGCTTTTCTTCTTGTGATAACATGAGCGGGTTCTTGTTGTTGTTTCTCTTTCACCACAATCACATTGACCATGTTATCATAGGTATGGACATAGTTCTCTTGAGTTTTTAAAGTTGTGTATGATTAGTTTATCTTATGCCCATCCATAGTTATTATGCCATTGTCAATCAAATATTAGATGACATGTTTTAACCACTATTAATCATCTATTTGGTGTCCTTCATTTCAATGAGAAATCATAATAATGGTTGTCGTTCCACCAAGCAAGTTTAACCTTGGGTTCAAAGTTTCTTGCTTCTAGCAAGGTAATAAACTTGTTTGCAAGAAGTATCTTTAATGCTCACCCAAGTGATTCAACAATGTTGGTAAATTTCCTATGAAAAAAATTATTAAAGGATGATTTTGGTTTATTGTTATCTTGTTGAATCGTTGTTGTGTGATTTGATAAATTGAAAACTAGTTGCTTTGGTTTCACATTATTGTTATCCACTATCCCATCATTGACGATGTTTCAATTTTTATTCCAAAACTTGGGCTTATCATTGTTGTTATTAGTAGTAGTGTTGTTGGGAGGAGGATTAACTCCCTTGTATATCTTCAAGTCTCCTTTCTTTACCATAGCTTCATCAATCCTAATTCCATTATCAATTATATTTTCAAAAATTGGATGAAATTGCATTTTTAGGTTATAACTCATTTGTTCATTTAGATTGTCAATGAATATGTCCATCTTTTCATATTCTGGCACCGTATGAGGATATCATGTAGTTAATTGTCTCCACCTTTATAGAAACGTCATGAAAGGTTCTCCACTCTTTTGCTGGGTGTGACACAAGTCTAGCATTATGATCTCATGTTGTATGTTGTATGCATATTGTGAAATAAACTTGTCCACCAATTTTGCAAATGATCTATTTCCGGGTGGAGTTTCGAGAACCATTCCATAGCTTGTCCACTTAAGCTCTTTGGAAATAACCCCATTATGTATGTGTCCTCATGTGTGAATTCCATGCTCATTATGAAAATTATCTTATATGATCTTGGGGATGAATTATTCCATTATATTTGTCATATCTAGGAGTTTCACGATTTGGAGGAAAAGGTATCATGTTGAGACTTCTGTCAAATGGATAAGGACAAATTTCTTGAAGCGAATATCTCTTAGTAGTTCCTCTTTGTATATCTTAAATTTGTGTTTGAAGAGTTTTTATCTATTGCGTGAGAGATAAGAGAGGATCATCAACATGGTTTCTCATCGTATCACCATGAGTTCTTGTGTTATCACGATCTCTTCTTGTATCATCATGATTCCTTCTTGTGTCATCATTAGTTCTTCATGTGTCCTCATGAGTTCTTCATGTGTCCTCATCAGTTCTTGTATCATCATGAATTCTTGTGTCATCCTTTTTGTGACTAAAAATTTCTTCATTTTATTCATTGTCTTTGTAAGTGTCACTCGATCCCATCCTTTGTCTTAAATTGTGTACGTCAAAACCTTGGGGAATTTTAGCACCAAATTTTGCTAATATTAGAAGTATTTTTCTTTTTCACCCTCCAATATTTTATGTATGAATTTATCAAATTTAGGATCTTGCTGGATTTCTCTTATGTGTTGATCAGTTATCTCTTCTTCTTGTATTTCATTTACTTGTGCCATTTCCTCATGATCTTATGCCATTTCAAGTGTGTCTATTTCTTTCATCTTTCATCTTTGAGCCCTAGTTGAAATGGGCATGTACAATTAATGTGACCGAGAGCTAGAAGTGATACAGATGTCAACATCAAATTGAAGCTAGATGTTTGTTTAAGATGATGATTGGATGAAGAGATTGAGATCAAGTCTGGTTTTAGAAATGATCTATCCTATATAAGATGTGATCTAAGTAGATCAGATTGACAGATAATTGATTGAGCTAGCTAGGATATAATTGACAAAATCATGTAACACAATGGTAGGGGCATACTATCAAGATGTTATGCTCAGGATGAAAAATACTAGGTATATATTGTCCTATGATGTATCAGGACTCACCAGGAAAGTATGACAAAGGTCTGTAAAAGATAACAAAATCATGCAAACAATTTTTTCTGGACTTAAGAAGACAAATTTCTGTACGACAAAATGCCTAAGACCATATGACAAGCTAAAAGTAACCAAATGATAAACTAGGTTGCTCATATGAGATGTTGTTATAAGTGTTCAAAAGTTGTTCAAAATAGACAATGAAAGTTGCAGGCTCGTATGACAATACACAGATGCTCATACAAAAATCAAAAGGTAACCAGATGACAAATTAGGTTACTCATACGAGATATTGTTATAAGTGTTAAAAAGTTGTTCAAAGCATATAGTGAAATTTGCAAACTCATATGACAATACACTGAGGCTTATATGACAAACTAGGCAATTAAGGTCTTGACTCATACGAAATAGGATCAGACAAGAAATGAGTTTTTACAGGAAACAGGGTTTTGACCTCTGAGTTTGATGATTCAATTGATTATTCAGGGTTTTTAGTTTTAGTTATAGGTTGTGCAGTGATAGTTTTAGATAGTTCAAGGATAAAGACACAGCAAACATGTAAGATGCAAAGTGAATTCAAGCATAGCATGCTAATCCTAAGGAAGTTGGCTGAGAGAGAAAACCTTTGCTTTTAGACTTAGGTTCACCCAATAGATAATCAAAATACGGCCACTAAGTCTCACGCCATGGATTCTCAATGTTGTATTAGCCGACTCCAAATGCTAATGGGGGCACAATGTGGCAAGTATCTTGGGAGAGTTACTATCTCTCTTGCACAAATATTGTCCCCCTTTTGGAGGATAACTAGGTAGCTTCTATCCTAGAGTTCTTAGTTAGGGTTTTCGTTCAAAGTTACCCCTTGAAGTCATGCAAGCACAATTGAGGCCTATAGCTCGACAAGGTACTAAGAAAGATATAGTAATGCAAGCATGATTGAGACTATGAGGCCCTACAAAATGCTCGATATGAGAAATATCAAAGAGAAAACTCAAATAACTCTATCCTTCAAGGCTTTAATCTCAAAGAGACATATTTATTATAGTGAGTCGGAATACTTGGGTCTAGTTGTACTCAATTTGGTTATTCTCATAGGGTGATTACTTTTTCCCACTTTGACATGCCCTCTAAAGGAGCACAAATCTCAAACTAGAAAAGCTTCAAGGGTATAGATTTTTATTGTCTGTGTAGACAAGAGAATACTCTCCTACGTTTTAGACTTGTCTCAAATATGAAAAAAAGATTTTTTTATATACCACATCGCAATTTAGGTGCCTAGAAAACAATTAAGAGTACACAAAGTTTGCTTGAATCTCCTAAGGCAACCTGCAAAAACAACATATCAGTAATCATATTGTTTTTTATTGATACAAGCATGTTCTTGGACAAACATTCTATAAAAAAACTTGTTAGGCTATGAAAATCCCTTAGATAGATGGAAAACAGATCATGGTTAGCATTAGTGCCAGAACAATCAAATCAGAAAAACCCCTAAAAGTACTATGTTTTTCATGCGAGAAAGCAAAAAATTATACGAACTTTCTCACCTAACCAGACAAGAATTCTCACCCACCCATACGACGGAAGATAAAATATCATACTATAATGAATAGAAAATCGTATGAGATTTTGCAAAGAATGGATGGAAAAAATCTGAAAGATGAGGATTTGATGATCAGCAAGACCCAAAAAATTGATTTTTTGGCCTCATGGTGGGTGCCAATTAATGTGTGTGTGAAATTCAGAATCTGTATCTGAAACACAAACACTCAATAAATCATTGCATGCATGGTTAGTTGATCAAAATCAATAAATGTAAAAACCATACCAAATCGACCTATTGCCTCCTAAAAGATGCGAGTATAGATTTGCTTTCAGATTTATGTAAGAAATACCAATGACTAGACTACACCAAGATGAAGGATTTAATCTATATGAATTCAAACTAAATGAATGAAATATTAATCAAGTTAAGCTAGATTAATCTAAAATGATATGAGAAGCATGATTGTATACATTATTAATCTAAAATACTAATTATGCTAGATGATTGAGATAAAAATGCCTATAGTAATGATGCTAAAATCTAAGATGCAAGCAATCTTTTATTGCTCCAAAATGAGGGGTATTTATAGGAATTCCAAATCCAAAGGTGAGGTGGTAGGAATCAATGGTCCAGATTCAATCTAAAGATATCAAGGGCTAAGATTAAGGAAGTTGGAGAAGACGTTGGAGGAAGGGAAACATGTCATCTCTGTGGTGACAAGTGTTAACAAACCTTCCTCATGAGAGGGCAAGTGTCTAAGGGAGGAGACATGTGGAAAAAGTGCCACGTCTCTCAAGGGGAGAATATCCAACCCATAAGAGGTTAGGATAAAAGAGGTTAGGATGTGCAAGATAGGATAGGGTTAGTTAAACCCAAGATTAGATAGAATGGATTAGGTTAGGGGGAGGTTAGGTTAGGTGGTTAGAAGTTAGGAGCCATGTGCTCATATTTGAATTTGGAAATTTAAATAATTGATAAAATGGTAATTAGTCTAAACAAAATTGGATTTATTAATCTTAATTAGGAATTAGAAGCATTGAATAAAATAAGGGTAATTAATTAATTTAAAATTAATTAATCAAAGGGGGGATTATTGAATGAACTATATAAATAAATCAATTAGACTTATTTACTAGTAGATGAAAAGGGAAATTAATCAAGTTATTTGCGAATTCAATTAATTGGGAAGGAGAATTAATTAAATAACCGTGTATTCAATTAACTATCTTCAGACCATTTTTAGGTGTATTCAACAATATTCATAGCTTCTCTCCAATAGATATGCGAAACATGTATTTCAATCATCATCATTGTAGCAGCTTCTTGAATTGTCATGTTATTCCTCTCCACAACACTATTCTACTGAGGGATCTGCAAAGAAGATAAATGTCTCTTCACCCCATGCTCTTCACAAAAAGAATTGAACTCACTAGAAGAAAATTCACTACCTTTGTCAAATCTTACACACTTTAGCTTTTATCCAATTTTAGTCTCAACCATGTTATTGTTTGGTAGCTTTAGAAAATATTATCTCCTTAATTAAAGGCGGGTGGCCAACATATTGTAAATTATATTTAATAATTATTTCTTGTATGAGGCCAACCCTTGTGAAGAGTCACCTTGCTTGTGAAGAGGCATCGTACCTCGTATATAAAGAAGGCAATGCTCATTCTCACATGAGGTAGGATAATCTGAAGCCAAATTCACACATGAGAAGAAGATCGAACTAATCAAGGAGGATCGTATTAAGAATCAAAGAGTGATGCTATTATTATTCCTTATAATAATTCAGCCTTGAGTAAGGCTACTCTTCTAAAGAAAATTTCTACTCTTGCTCATCCGATATCTATATATAAGATATATATTTTGTTGGGTTTTCCTAGGTTATGTTAGACACAATGCACCACCGAGAGGGGAGTGAATCAATGGTTCTCAAACTTTTCCCTTTAACTATCCCTATGAAAGTATACCAATTAACACATCTAACTAAATGCAGACTTACCGATTAGTGTGGAGACTAAACACAAATGCATTCACACAAAGGGACATCACATAACACCAGTATGTATGAGGAAAACCCAAGATGGGAAAAACCTTGGTGAGAAATGCTGCTGGAGACTACTACTCCAATTTGGCCTCATAGTGAAACTATGTTACAATGTTTAGGGATACAACCCAAGGAGCTACAACCTCTAATTTAGGGTACCAACCCAAGGAGCACCAACCCCTGATTTGTTTATGGGCTACAACCCAAAGGAGATACAACCCCTACACCAAGATACAACTCAGTGATCGCAAAGATAACTTCAGTCATACTACTACAAGTGAATGTTGTAACCATTTCATATACCTCACTCTGTCGATGATACACCTTCTCTGCTACACCGCTTCACTCTTCTGTTGATCTCATCTTCTATTGTATTGTCAATAAACTCTACCGGTTCACCTTTACTCTTCTTCTTCTCTCTTGGATCTCCTCCTCACTGCTTTGTTCTTCAATCCTCTCAACTATCTTCCTATCGGTACAAGATCCTATCAACTGTCTATTAAGATGCACTCTAGCTACTATACTAGTTTCTCAAACCATACCAGTTAAACCTCTATTAAACCCTATCACTAGTTTAACCTTCACTCCCTCAATCACTTCTATCCTTAGCTATTTTCTCTCTAATTGATCTAGCTCTCTCATGCAGCACTCAAAAACACTTCGCAACAGCTTTTTTTCTCCTTTTTAGTAGCCACGTTCAATGATTTTGGCTTTCCTATTTATAACTTAGTTTTCCCATAAAAGCCAATTCAAAAACATGGGTGGTTAGGGTTTTCTCATCAACCTTGAGGAAAACCAAAACCAATCAGATCCTATCTGATCTGATTTGATAGCCCAGATAGCTATTAGGTCATCACTGCCATTAATGCACCTTCTTGATCATGCCTTCTATCTTGGTAATCTTCTTTTTGCTTTGTTAGCTGATTTCTTGGTCAAATACCAAGATTTGTCTTGCAGTTTCTTTCATCTACCTCAATCTCCTCAATCACTCAGAGCTGGCTTTCAGTTGACCTCCAGACCTCAAGCCGCAAACCTTTGCAATGATTCTGCAATACATCCCATGAATTAGGGGATCTTCCATTAATGTCGACCAACTCTACAACTACCTCATCGGTGCATACTCCATCTATTGCTATATGCAAATTTTCTATCTTGACACCGCATGCAATCCATGTTGACTAACTACCAACTTAGACCTTTGTGTCAGTTTAGACATGATCACTGACCAAACACTCAACCGATTCTTCTTTTTTGTCGATTCACTAACCCTACCTATATCTCACACTTTACTAGTTAACCTTCATATCTACACTTTGTTGAATACTGGTGGAACTCCTTAACTGGTCACTAGACATGTCTATCCATAGCATGCTCATTTTCATCAGGTGGGAAGTCTTCTACATCTGCACCTTGTCCATATTACTGGTGGACTTATGTACCGATAAACACTCTTGATGACACCATGTCATCGACGTTCAGCAGACTCCATCTTCAATCTGACCATTCTCCTCTGTCTACATCTACTTTCCCTTTCCTTCTTCCTAATCAACTCGGACCATATCTCAACTAGTTTGTCAAAGTGACAAACACATCACACTTTAGATTCATCGGCAACCTAACATGCCTTCTCTATTGGTTTAGTGGATAACCCTTATTTCATGCACTCATGGTATTCCTTTGATTCACCGACAGATCTGATGTCAGCCTTCAAACACATGCCTTTACCTCTTCTTCCTTATCTCATAGAAATATAATGTACATTATGCATAATATGAGATAAGCTCCACTTACTAGTGGAGTGACACCTTGTTGTCTACATCCTACAATGCACTCATGTGACCTCCCTGTTTGTGCAACATAGCTTCAAATAGATACATGTGATCTAGTGTGGGCACATTCACTATCACTCATCACTTCATATGGTGATTGCATCTTCATCTAATGGGAATCTTGCTATTTTGCAACCTTACATTATATCGGTGACCTAATCATCCTTCTCCTCTTGTGTTGATGTGATTTAGGTAACAATTTGCCTCTTCATCACAAACAATGGCTCAAACACCTTGTTCATCCTGCTTGTTCACTGGACATAATCTTGTTGGTTGACAACCACTCACTTGGCTGATGTGTCTTCTCCATGTCAACACATCACTTACAAGTTGACATCCTTTCCTTACCGGTGATACACTATATCGGTAACCTATCAATGACAACACAGTGCCAACAATATCCCCCTTTGGCACTGATGTCAACTCATGTAGTATCCGACATACTATATAATCTCTCTCCCCCTTGTATGATCCAATGGATTCTCACTCATGTAGTATGTAGTATACTACAAAATATTTCACCCCCTTTGACAACAATGGTAAAGGGCACTATTAGGATATCATTCCTCTTTGTATTTACCAATCACTGACATAATTCTTTCTCCCCCTTTATCTTCATTGGATGCATCTCCTCCTTTGATAACACTAGTTACATTTTCTCAAATCACAACACTTGAGATGGAAGACTCAACCATTAACTGACACCAATTGAGTATGCAAATTTGATAATATTTTTTTAAACACTCTACTATAGAAGGATGTGTAAGTGAATACTTCTCACCTGCCGATCAAACTACATCACCTCATGTTTGATCCCAAATTTCTTTAGAATCAAATGTGATTGTACTATGAATACAACCAACCAAATGACAAGAAGATACCCATAACCATGAAATTATCCTGGGTATACCTACTACAATTTCCATCATCTACAGTTTGGGCAGTCAGTATCTTTTCAAGTTCAAGCATGTTAGCTGAGCCTCATAAGCACTTGAACTCCCCATGAGTCATATGTCTCAAGTCCTCATCTCCGGTCAAGTCAAATATCGAGATGTCAATCTTCACCATATATTGGTTGGACTATGCATATGTGATCATATGATAATCTTTATCTCTATCATATCCACGTAGCCTATGACATGATCCTGTTAGTAATCATGTCGATAACATTCTGTATATATCAGTTTCCCATACCAGTCCACAATCACTACTAGAGCACCTTCCTATGAGTCCTGTCAGTTTATGTCACTTAGCATCTGATTCCAATTGTTAATCTTCACCCATTGACAAATATAGTAGTGATCCTATGTTCATTTGTAGGTGTATAGTCAAGGCAACCTATACACACACTTATCATCTCATTTTCTTCTATCATACCAACATCACCTTGATCTTCCAAGTGTCCTTCACTAAGGGGGTGAATTATCTATTTCAATATACTACTCCCCTTGAGATCATGCATCTCCTTTAAGACTTAGGAGATATCACATGTGCATTGAATGCACATTATCGGTCCATGGCCTTCTTCCTCCATATTTGCTTGGTCTCAATCTTCTTCCCTTTTTCAAGCTTGGGAGCAGGTCTTTCCTTCTTCTGATAATGGGTCCTTCCATTTCCTAATTATGCCTCATAGTCAAAAGTAGTGCTATAGTAGCACACAACATCCATCCCAAATTCATGATTGGGGAATCTCTGGACATACTGGTTTGACCGCCTTCTTCTGGTCATGTTCT
This sequence comes from Cryptomeria japonica, assembly GCF_030272615.1. Classification (NCBI taxonomy): domain Eukaryota; kingdom Viridiplantae; phylum Streptophyta; class Pinopsida; order Cupressales; family Cupressaceae; genus Cryptomeria; species Cryptomeria japonica. The sequence continues at coordinate 203,989,568 of NC_081412.1, read as the reverse complement.
TATGATTATCAACTAAAATTGGTGGACCTCTTGCTCATGTAGGGACATTTCTCCTTTGGTTCCAAGCAGGCTTCTAACTTCCATATGCTCTAGATCCATTTTCTGTAGAGAATAGTTGCTATATCGGCCTCCATATGACTACAAGTTCCTCTTCCTACAATCAAACACTCCATGGCTTGTAGTTATGATAAACAACATTTGCATAACCGAGAGAGGGAACATGCATGTATCTAATCCTTTTTACATTCTACTCATATGCATGATATCTATGAGATCCTAGATTATTTCTTCTAGACCTCCTTCTACATTCTTCTACCCTATGGCCATAAGCATTCCATGTAAAGAAATAACTGGAGAAGGATGGCATATAACTTGCAAATTTATTCTACCATGCATGGGGAGATCTTACCGGTCTAGCACCTCCATTTCTCCTTCTTTGAGGATGGATCTTTGGTTGTCCATTCTGTGCAGCCCTTCCATCTGATTTCTTCTTCTCCCATGATTGCTTTGTCTTGTGGACAGTGGCATTTCCTTGTCTTCTACTAGTAGGAGGTCTTCTTTGCTGTCTTCTCATTTTTTTGCTTCTGGTGAAGCTGTTTTCTCCCATTTTCCCTTTTCCTTTAGGATCTACATTATTCCTCCTTCTTGCAGCAATGGTCTTCATTCTTGTCTACAAGTCTTCACCAGTTGTGGTTAGATCAACCTTCTTCCAGGGAGCATTTCTGACTATGAAGGTTTGTCCCTTGTTTTCTCCATTCGAAGAGACAAACAGAATGTCATCATGGGGGACATTCTTGTTGGTGGAGCATTCACCAACACCACTTCCTAAACCTTCAGTGTCCTTGACATGATATGGCTTCTTCAACATTTTGTCGAAGGCATCACTGCTACCATCAAACTGGATTTTTACCTTGAGTTCATACTGACATTTCTCAAGATCATTTCGAAGAATCTCCATTTCTCCAACCAGCTGCAGATACTCTTTATCTTTAACTTCTAGCACAGATGCTAGATCATTACACCGACACTCCTTGGTGCCTTCTTCTTGAGATTTCAACACTGAGACATATTTCTTAGATTATTCAAGCCATTTATTCAACTAGTTCTACTCCACTATAGCAACATTCTTGAATAGCTTGTATTCCTTTCTTACTTTACTGAGTTCTTCAAGTGCATTTACAAGCTCTCTTTCAAGATCAACTTTTGCTTTATCTTCTTCTTCACCTTCACTAACAAATAGATCTTGCTGGCTAGATCTATCTACCTTATCTCTTTCTTCATCTTCTTCATCATCACTACCAAACACATCATACTAGTGGGATCTATCTCTATTAACCTCTTTTGATGTGTGATTCTCAAAATCTTTCTCATGAGCCATGAAGAGATGAGTCTCCTCATCACCATTTCTACTGTAACAATCTGATCTGCCTTTGTCATCTGTACAGGTGTCTGCAACATTTCTCTTTTCACTCTCACAAACTGATTCAGTGGTGCAGGGTTCATTTCCATAAAGTTTCTTTAGTCTATCCCATAGACTTTTTTTTGATCTAGACATATCCACCTATGAGGGAACATCACCAGTGAGCCCACTAAATATGGCCTTCATGGCTTCTTCATTACACATGCATCTTCTTGCTTCTTTAGAGCTAGTGGGAGGACAAACATTCCTAGGGAGACCATTAACAACCGACATCCATACATCAAACCCTAGAGAGGACAAGTAGACTTCCATTCTACAACTCCAAATAGAATAGTTTGAACCATCAAAAACTAGAACAAGGATTGACACTAAATAGACCATTGTATCCTTAAGCCAGAAACTACCCAAGCGAGAGAAAGCTTGATAAATAAGGTACCTAGGCTATGATACCAAATGTTAGACATAATGCACCACTAAGAGGGGGGTGAATCGGTGCTTCTCAAACTTTCCATTTAACTATCCCTATGAAAGTATACCAATTAATAGATCTAACTCAATGTAGACTTATTGACTCGTGAGGAGAGTAAACAAAAATGCATTCACATAAAGGGACATCACATAACACTAGTATGTATGAGGAAAACCCAAGATGGGAAAAACCTCAGTGAGAAATACTACTGGAAACTACTGTTCCAATCCAGCCTCATAGTGAACTCTATTACAATGTTTAGGGCTACAACCCAAGGAGCCACAACCCCTGATTTAGGGCACCAACCCAAGGAGCACCAACCCCTTATTTGTTTATGGGCTACAACCCAAAGGAGCTGCAACCCCTGCACTGAGATACAACTCAGTGGTCTCAAAGATAACTTTAAAATACAAAATTAGTCATATTGTTATAAGTGAATCTTGTAACCATTTCATATACCTCACTCAGGTGGTGATACACCTTCTCTTCTACACCAGTTCACTCTTCTACTACTCTCATTTGTTGTTGTATTGTCAATAAACTCTATCGATTCACCTTTACTCTTCTTCTTCTCTCCTGGATCTCCTCCTCATTTCTCCATTCTTCAACCCTCTCAATTGTCTTCCTGTCGTACAAGCTCCTACCAATTGTCTCTTTAGGTGCACTCTAGTTGCTATATCGGTTGCTCAAACCATACCGGTTAAACCTTTGTTAAACCCTATCACCAATTTAATCTTCACTCCCTCAGTCACTACTATCCTTAGCTATTTTATCTCTAAGTGATCTAGCTCTCTCATGTAGCACTCAAAAACACTTCAAAGAAACTTTGTTTTCTCCTTTTTAGCAGCCACCATCAATGATTTTGGCTTCCCTATTTATAACCTGGTTTTCCTGCCAAAAGCTAATTAAAAAACATGGGAATTTAGGGTTTCCTCATCAACCTTGAGGCAAACCAAAACCAATAAGATCCTATCTGATCTAATCACCCAAATAACTATTAGCTCATCACCATCATTAATGTTCCTTCTTGATCACGCCTTCTATCTTTTGCAATCATCTTTTTTCTCTGCCAGCTGATTTCTTGGTCAAACACCAAGATTGGTCTTGTGGTTTCCTTCATCTGCCTCAATCTCCTCAATCACTCAGAGCTGGCTCTCAATTGACCTCTAGAAGTCAAGCTACAAACCTCTATAATGGCTTTGTAACATATTTCATGAATTATGGGATTTTCCATTAATGTTGACCAACTCTACAACTACTTTGTCGGTGCATACTCCATCTATCACTGTATGCAAATCCGCAATATTGACACCACGTGGCATCCATGTCAACTAACTTCTAGCTTGGACCTTTGTGTCAGTTCAGACATGATCACCGACCAAACACTCAACCAATTCTTCTTTTCTGTTGGTTCACTAACCCTGGTGGCATCTCACACTTTACTGGGTAACCTTTATGTTTGCACTTTGCTGAACTTCTAGTGGAACTCCTTAACTGGTCACCAGACATGTCTTTCCATAACATGCTCATTCTTATCAAGTGTGAGTTCTTTTGCATCTGCGCCTTGTCCATATTATTGGTGGAATTACATACCAGTAAACACTCTTGATGACACCATGTCATCAACCTTCATTAGAGTCCATCTTCAATCTGGCCATTCTCCTTTGTCTACATCTGCTTACCCTTGCCTTCTTCCTAATCATCTCAGACTATATCTCAACCACTTTGTCAAAGTGAAAAATACATCACACTTGAGCTACACTGACAACCTAAAATGACTTCTCTATTGATTCAATGCATAACCTTGATTTCATGCACTCAAGGTATTCCTTTGTTTCACTGGTAGATTCGATGTGAGCCTTCAAACACTTGCCTTTACCTCTTCTTCCTTATCTCACAGAACTATAATGCACATTATGCATAATATGAGATAAGCTCCACTTACCAGTGGAGTGACGCCTTGTTTTCTACATCCTACAATTCACTCATGTGATTTCCTTGTTTGTGCAATACATCTTCAAACAGGTACATGTGATCTAGTGTGGGAGAATTCACTACCAGTCATCACTTCATATGATGATTTCATCTTCATTCGGTGGGATTCCTGTTGTTCTGTAACCTTACAACATACTGGTGACCTAATCTTCCTTCTCCTCCTGTATTGATGTGATTTAGGTAACATTTTGCCTCTTCATCACAAACAATAGCTCAAGCACCTTGCTCATCCTACTTGTTCACTAGACATAATCTTGTTGGTTGACAACCACTCACTTGGTTTATTTGTCTTCTCCATGTCAACACATCACTTACCAGTTGACATCCTTTCCTTACTAGTGTTAAACTATATCGGTAACCTATCCATCTCATCTACACAATTCAGACACTAACTTGTGTACCGATGACTCTAGTGGTCATCCATCTCAATGACATTCTCTTCCTTACCATACCGATGTTATGCAACACAAGGTGATATCAAGGATATTTCAACTTGTACCCCTCCATGACAGTGTTGCACATACATCTCTCATACTAGTAGTCATCCCATATGGGTTTACATCAATAACAACACAATGCTAACATGATATCCGATGTGTTCATTGATCACGTATTTTTTTATATTTTTATGTTTCTTCTTATTTTAAATTTGATCCTAAAACTGAACATGGTATCAAACTGGTTTAAGACAGGACCTGATCTAATTTGTGTAAGTAATATAAATCAGCATCCTTAGCGATACTCACCTTCCTCTGACCCTTCTATTTAAATTAATAAAAGAAGAGAATTCCCAGATATTTCACAAAGTCTTTGAATCTCTTGGGAAGTGTACATTAGAATCTCTTTTTCAAGATTTCCCTAATATTTTAAACTGACGGATGAATATCACACACTGAATCTAAACACCAAAGTTGTGGTAGAGGCATGAATAATGGGAAACCTATCAAGCACTTTGAAGACATCATTTTATTGCCATCAAAGATTTGAATAGATTTCCTAGCGCTATTCTTATTGAACATTAGAATGTGGCGTGTATGATATATTTATAGATTATGATTGGATAGAGATTTTGGTTTCTATGAAGACAGTCTCAAAATGTCTTCTTCACCATAGTAAGGGAGTCACATCTATAGAGGAAGAGGTCGATCTATCATCTTGCCAAAGGATATGGAATTATGTTTCCCAATATATGGTGTTGTCATTAAAATTAGAGAAGTGTGTTAATGGGATGTATGGTGGTGTCACTTCATGCACCGATCGACGAATATTTCTACAGCATCAAAATCACTCTAAATTGTGTCTTGATATCTATCAAGTGCAACATTTTGTAGTGAAGGGTGTATTAATATTCATCATTGTATTCCTTGAGGGAATTTGAATTCATTCAAGAGTCTCCATCTGTCTGGAGGTCATGTCTTCCCCAAAGTACAATATTTGCAAGCGAATTGGATGTCATGGCTTATTCTTATTATATTTGACATTATGGTGACCAATATTGAAAAATGAGATCCTCCAAGTTTGTAGATAGAAAATGTTTTGAAAAGGTGGGGAGAATAATGGAGTTCTAATACATCCTTGGTGGTTATCAGTGAAGTGATAATAACTGAAAAATTTGTGACATTCAAATATTGAAATGTATGTGATCACATTTGGTTGATAGTTGGAAGTTGTACTTATATTATTGATTACAATGATGAATGGTTTATTAGGGGCTTGTCTCCCTTTATAGTGGTTCCAAGCCACAATGGCACACCTCATGCCTTATTCACTTGAGAACCCATGTCTAGAATGGTATTGAGATGATTCTCATCAACCACCTAGCTTTTGATCCATAAGTGTAGCATATCATGCCTTCACTACAAGATGGAACTCCCAACAATAAGAATCATGGTGTCCATTGTGCGTGTGATCTACCTTAGATAGCGAACCCCGATTACTACATGGTGATAGAATATGAGCAATGGGTAGAGCCTTGGCTCAGCCTAAACACTAAGTAATCAGCCACTAGATCTTCACCATTGAAGCATGCACATGGCCTAAGTGTAGCATATAAGAAGAAATCACTTAATAGCCAAGAAGAAAATGTAAGTCAAGTGCTTGGGTAAGTGCACCAAGATGGTGTTAAAAAAGGTGGACAACCTTTGAAAAAATGTCTAAAAATTGTTAGACACAATGCACGACTAAGAGGTGGGTGAATCATTGGTTCTCAATCTTTTCCCTTAAACCATTCTATGTGTGTATACCGGTTATCAGATATAACTTAATGCAGACTCACTGGTTAGTGGGAAGACCAACACAAATGCAATCACACACAAATGTACATCACATAACACCAACATATATGAGGAAAACCCAAGATGGGAAAAAACTCACTGAGAAATGTTGTTGGAGACTACCGCTCCAATCCAGCCTCACAATGAACCCTTGATTACAATGTTTAGGATACCAACCCAAGGAGAACCAACCCCTACATTGAGCTCCAACTCAGTGATTACAAATAATAATCATTTTAAATTTAATATCCTTGTTACAAATTAATTTTGTAACTCTTCTACTAATCTCTCAACTGGATCTTCTATCCAGTTCATTGTCGGTTCTGCCTCTTTACCTTTTGTTTCGGTTCTACTCTCAACCGGTTCTGCACTTCTATTAGCTACTTTTCTACTCTCCACTAGTACTACCTTCTATCGATTCTATGACTACCTTCAATACAATCTTATGCACTTCTTATCTACCAGTTCTCTCCTCTCCTCTGTCAGACTTAATGGCTGACTACCAGTTGCCTCACTGATATTGGTTGAACACTTCAACCCAGTTCTACCTCACACTTGGTCTCTTCTTCTTCTTCTTGATGACAACTTTCTCCTTACATGCAGCAACACTCCCTCATTCAATGACATCCTTTAATGATTTTGGCTTACATATTTATAACCTGGTTTTCCCACCAAAAGCCAATTCAAAATTTAGGTGGTTAGGGTTTTCTCATCAACCTCGAGACAAACCAAATCCAATTAGATCTCATCCAATCTGATCGCCTAGATTGATGAACTATAACTCATCAAATAAATTGGCCATTGTCATTCCTTCCTAATCATGACTTCTATTTTTAGCATCCTGCTCTTATCCTATTAGTAGATTTTATGGTTGATCACCAAGAATGGTTTTGCGGTTTCCTTCTCCTTCCTTGATCTACTCAAACAGTCTGTGTTGGATTGCTATTGTCCGGTTGACCTCGAGCCGCAAACCTCTACTTTTCATCCCATGAATCTTGGAGTCAACATAAATGTCAACCTATCACCATCTACCTTGCCACCTGAAACTTCACCAAATCAACACACCGACCTATGTATGCATGTTACTTCATCTCAATGTGCCAACTGTGTCAGAATCCATCTTTTCTTAATCATCTATGTTGGTATGAATTGGATCACTGACCAACTCCATTACTGAATTCCTCTACCGGGTTACTATCCCTATCGGTTAAACCCTTAACCAGTCTGCTTTCAATCTTCCACTCTGCTTCTCTTCTGGTGGAACACTCAACCGGTCAGCACTCTTGCTAACCTCACTTATGCACATCTTCAACAGATGGAAGTCTTCCACATCTGCACTTTGTCCATATTACCAATGGATATACATACCAAAAAACACTCTTGATGACACCATGTCATCAACCTTCAACTGACTCCATCATCAATCTGACCATTTTCCTCTATCTGCAGTTGCTTAGCCTTGCCTTCTTCTTCATCAGTCCACACCATATCTCAACCCGTTTGTCAAAGTGACAAACCCATCATGCTTCATCTGTTCTGGCAACTCATCATTCCTTCTCTATTGGTCCAGTGCATATCCCTTATTTCATGCACTTGAGGCATCTTAGTGTTTCACTAGTGGATCCAGTGTGAGCCATAAAACACCCACCTTTAACACTTCTTCCTTATCTCAAAGTACTATGATGCACACTTTGCATAATAGGAGATAAGCTCCACTTATCGATGGTAGTGAATCCTTGTCATCTGCATCCTGCAATAAACTCATGTGGCTTCCTTGTTTGTGCAATATATCTTCAAATAGGCACATGTGCTCCAGTATGGGAACATTCATCGTCAATCATCTTTTCACATGGTGACTACATTTTTATCTGGTGGAAGTTTATATTCTGCATCCACACAGCATACCAGTGACCTATACATCCTTCTCCTCCCGTGTTGATGTGATTTAGGTAGCATTCTGCCTCTTCATCTCAAACAATAGACCAAGTACCTTTCTCATCCTATTTGTACACTATTCATAAGCTTTCTAGTTGACAACTAATCACTATCAACACAACTCTTACCAGTTGGCATCCTTTCCTTACCGGTGGTAGACTATACTGGTTACCTATCCATTTCACCCACACAAGTCAAAAACTAACTTTTGTATCAATGACTCAATAGTGACTCCAATGGTCATTCATTTGAATGAGATTCTTCTTCTTTAGCAGTGACCTGCAATACTAGTTGACATCAATAACTGCACATCAACTGTATTCCCATACCAGTTGTCCTTCTATGCCAGTTGACATCAATGACAACACAATACCAGTTGTCCTTCTATGCCAGTTGACATCAATGACAACACAATACCAGTAATCTCCCCCTTTGGCATTGATGTCAACTCATGTAGTATCCGACATACTACATAACTTCTCTCCCCCTTTGTGTGATCAAACTCTCCCCCTTTGGATAATCCATGGATTGTCACACATGTAGTATGTGTTATACTACAAAATCTTTCTCCCCCTTTAAAAACAATGGAAAAGGGCACTGTCAAGATATTATTCCTCCTTGAATTTACTAGTCACTGACATAAATATTTCTCCCCTTTTTCTTTACCGGATGCATCTCCTCTTTTGATACCAATTGGTTCAATTTCTCAAGTTATAGCTCTTTAGATGGAGGACTCAACCATCAACTGACACTACTTGAGCATGTAAACCTAATACCAATTGTTAAAGCACTCAATTTGTAGATGGATGTGTCAATGAATACTACTCACCTACCGATTACACTACAAACCTCTTGTTTGATCCCAAATTTCTTTAGAATCAAGTGAGATTGTACTATGAATACAAACATCCAAATGACAACTAGATACCCTTAACCATGAAATTTTCCTAGGTATTCCTAAAATAATTTCCATCATCTGTAGTTTAAGCAGTCAGTATACTCACAAGTTCAAGCATGCCGGATCTATTTCATAAGAACTTAAACTCCCCCTGAGTCATACATCTCAGGTCCACAATGCTTGTCAGGTCCAATATCGGGGCTCCAATCATCTCCACCATAACCTATGACATGATCCTATATCTTCATAATACCATTAATTAAACCATTTAGCCCAAAACATGCATGCCTACATGATCAATAAGTGGGCCAACATATGTCATTTAGGTCTTTATCATCACCACCTGAGACATAAATTCACATTCCATGTTACTGGGGTTAATGCACTGATCTCCAACCTCATTGTCTTACATAACCTGCAAGTGTATGTTTAGCATTCATTCCAACAACATCCTGCACATATCGGTTTCTTGTACCGATCCATCATCACTACCGAAGCACCTTCTTGTAACTCCTAACATTTTGTGTCATTGTGCATCTTATTTCAATTGATAATCTATATCCATTGACACATGCAGTAGTGATCCAACATTGATCTATGGGTGTGTAGCCAAAATAGCCACTACACACACTTATGTTCTCATTTCCATCATTCATACTAGCTGCATCTTGTTCTTCCAAGTTCCCTTCTTCACTGAGTGGGTGAATGATCTAGTCAATATGCTACTCCCGTTAAGGTCCTGCATCTCCTTTAGGCCTTAAGAGATATCACCTATGCATTTAATCCACAATGCCTATCCATAACTGCATCCTCTTACTTCTTCCTCCATACCTATTTGGTCTCATTCTTCTTCCCATTTTCAGTCCTGGGAGCAGGTCTTACCTTCTTTTGTTGGTGGGTCCTTACATTTCTAGATTCTACATCACAACTAGAAGTAGTGCTATAGCAGCACACAATATCCATCCCAACTTCATGATTGGGGAACCCTCTAATATGTTAGTTTTACCATCTTCTTCTGGTCATGTTCTTGTGACTAGCAACTGGACCCAGTGGACCTCTTGATCCTATAGGCATATTTCTCCTTTGGTTTCATGCAGGTCTCTAACTTCCATATGCTTTGTATCCATTTCTATGTTGAGCATAGTTTCTATATCAGCTTCCATATGACTGTAAGTTCCTATTGCTACATTCAAACTCTCTATGGCCTAATCTATTGTAGTTATAACAAATACTCTTTGCATAACTGGGAGAGAGGATATGCATGTTTCTACTCCTTGATACATTTATCCCATATGCATGATATCTATGAGATCCTATATTATTCCTTCTAGATCCCTTTCTACATTCTTCATCCCTATGTCCATGACCATTACATGCAAAGGAATAACCAAAGAAGGAAGATTTATAATTTACAAATCTATTCTGCCATGCATGGGGAGATCTTACCGGTTTAGTATCTCCATTTTTTCTTCTTTGGGGATAGATCCTAGGTTGTTCATTATTTGCAGCTCTTCCATCTGATCTCTTCTTATCCTACATTTTCTTTGTCCTATGGGCAGTAGCATTCCTTTGTCCTCTACCCGTAGGAGGTCTTCTTTGTTGTCTTCTCATAATCTTGCTTTCAGTGAAGCTATCTTCTCCCATACTCCCTTTTCCTTTGGGATCTTCAGTGTTCCTTCTTCTTACAGCATTGGTCCTCATCCTTATCTGCATGTCTTCACCAGTTGTGGTTAGATTAGCCTTCTTCCAAGGAGAATTTCTAACTATGAAGGTCTATCCCTTGTTCTCTCCATTTGAGGAGACAAATAAATGTCATTGTGGGGGACATTCTTGCTGGTGGAGCATTCACCAACACCACTTCCTAATCCTTCAGTGTCCTTGGCATGCTTTTGATTTTTCAACATTTTTTCCAAGGCATCAGTGCTCCCATCAAACCGGATTCTTACCTTGAACTCATCCTGACATTTCTCAAGGTCATTTTCGAAAATCTCCATTTCTCCAACCAGCTATTGATATTCTTTATCTTTTACCTCCAGCTCAGATGCTAGATCTTTACACTAACACTCCTTGGTGTCTTCTTCTCGAGTCTTAAACTCTTAGATACATTTCTCATACTCTTCAAGCCATTTGATCAACCGGTTCTACTCCACTATAGAAGCATTCTTGAATAACTTGTATTCATTTTTTTACTCTATTGAGCTCTTGGAGTGCATTTACAAGTTCACCTTCAAGATCAACTTTTGCTTCATCTTCTTCTTCACCATCACTATCACTTCCCAACACATCTTGTTGGTAGGAGTGATATGCATTATCATTCTCAGATGTGGGCCTCTCATCTTCTGATTCTTAAGCCATGAAGAGGTGGGTTCCTTCATCATCTTTGTTGTAGCTACTAGCAGATCTGCCTTCATCATTTGCAAATTCATGATATGCATATCTCATCCTATCATCACAAGCTAGTTTTGTAGTAGTAGGCTCATTTCCCTAGTGCTTCTTCAATCTATCCCATAAGCTTTTTGCTGATCTACATCTATCTACCTATAAGGAGATATCAATGGATAGGCCACTGAGTATAGCCTTCATTGTTGCTTCATTGCACTAGTTTCTTGTTTCTGCATATGAATCGGTGGGAGGACTGACTTTACTAGGGAAGTCATTTACAATAGACATCCACACATCAAACCCTAGAGAAGATAGTCAGACTTCCATTTTGCAACTCCAAATGGAATATTTTGTGTTAGCACACATTTTTAATAAAACATTTTGTCCTATATGGAGGCCTTTTTCTTATCATATAAGCATTTACTGTTGTTTTGCATGTGTAGGAATCTTATTGACACAAGTAAAGTTCTCTAAGGATTAGTTATTTTAGGAATGTCAAGGTATCACTTGGGCACACTAAGGGCATGCACTAAGTATAGATTGCACAAGGAATGCATTATGGAAGCATTTAATCAGCAAAGAAGTCATTGTGGTAAAATCTAAGATTATTTTCAAGTATTTATCAGACCCTGTGGGATAGTTGGGATCACTAATCTTCAAGGTGGATGGCTCATTTGTTCAAAATTATAAAATTTCAATTATCAGCATAACTAGTTGCGATGAAATAGCACTGACAAGCAAAAGAAGGATTATCAGCATAACATACACTGATAAATCAGAGGGAAAATTCATGGAGGAACTTAAGTAATTTTCAGCACGGTGCGCGATCTTGGATAAGTCGCACCATTAGGTTAGCTTGTTCTGATAAGGCAGAAGGAGGGTGTTTGTTATTGGCATGTATGGGGTCATCAGATAAGAGTAAAAATTGCTATATCGATAACCTATGAGGCTATCAGTGTAACTTGTAATGATAAGGACATGCAAATCATGGACTTATAGCATTGAGAGATCAAAAATAGCAATAAAACTCTATCCCGATACCCGATGACTGAAGGAAACCGAAGGCAGGCCCATCGGAGAAAAAGACCATATCAAAGTAGTGCAAAAATGGTTAGGTCGATCCCCAATGACATGGAGAATCAGAGGGTGAAACCATCGGTATTACCTATACTGATAAAATAGACTCGGAAGCATAAAGCATAAAAGTGCATCGGAGACTCATCGGGACTTCGCGAGGAATAGAAAAGGGCTATTCTAACCCCCGATGAAGATAAAAGTGCCTGCGAGGATATCGGTGTAAATTATATCGATAAAGTAAACATTAAGTGAGAACTCATTGGCACATCGGAAGAAGGAATTTTATGCTATGTCAAATCCCGATAGAACTGTTAAGGGAAATGCTAAGTTGAAAAGAGTTCTTCGGGGTGAGTTATGCTGATAATGCAAGGGATTTAGTCATAATACGGATTGGTATATTGAGATCATCGGGGCATTGGAGGGACATAAAATGAACTATGCTGACATCCGATGGGTTAAGTAAAAGAAAACCAAAGGGAATGCATTGGGGAGAGTTATGCCGATGGAGTGTGAAAACAAAAAGCAAAGCCAAAACTGAAGGAGTGCCCATTGAGATAAAGTGAACCATCAGGATAGGAGAAAAATTGCTATCCTGTGACCCAATAAGTCAATCAGGATAGCTTGTGTCAATTAGAAGATGAAAAGCAATAAAGTCATAACAAACATCATGAAACAATTGAATCATCAAGAAAAGTCTCATGGATTAGTCATTGGAGGTCTTGATGTGAAAAACTGATAAAATAGCTTCCATTAAATGCATCCATTGAGTAGGTCCATTTCCACACGAAGTAGATCTATCAAGATTGTAGTAATTAAGTACAACATTGGACTCCTTGAGATATATAGCCAATGTTGCATAACAGCATTTCGCACAAAGTTATTGTAGAAAGATATCATGTGTTTATCAAGAAATATTCTGAGTTGTTGAGCATAGATTAAATAAATTTGTAGAGATGGAAGGGTCAAGCCCAAAAGGGAAGCAAAAGGTTGTTGAAATATCCAGTACCACGACAAAAAAATCGAAGGGTGAAGTCAATGAGGCTCAAAGAAAATTAAATCAAGGCATGATAGATCAGATGGGCTCTCTAGGAGCTAGGTCACATAGAGCTAAGGTATATTTACCTATTCAAGATGAGTTGGAGGACAGATACAGAGAAATTGGAGATGTACTCACAATAGTGCATGGGCACAAGTTGTTTCTTTTTCATTACCTCCACAAGGATGAGCCTATGCCAATTTCAAACCCATGGAGTACCAATTTAGGTAAACTCGTGGTACCTAATTTCTTTGTAAATATTTATTTATTGAAGCTCCTGGTAAGAAATTATGATGCAAACAAATGATGCATTTTGTTCCCTGATGGGACTGCTTTAGTTCACTTTGCAATAGCCATAATTCATGAAGTTTTTTCAGTAGAGCTGGAGGTGAATGTGCCCTTATCTTTTGTGGAATTGGAAGAGGAGTACAAAAAAATGGATACTACATACCAGGGTTGGAACTTCGCTATCCACAAAGCAGAGAAGGGGAGGCTAATAGAGGAAGATGGTCCTCCTTATGATATGACTATTTTCAAGAAACATTTACAATATACATATATGGCTTGTGGTCAGGTTGGAGGAGTTGAAGCTCCTAATGTGGAAACATAGGACCACTAGTTTTAGTAGCACATATTTAGATACATGAGACTAGAGCTTTTTATTTTGCTTCATACCTAGTGGATAGACTTGATGAAGGCTTCATGAACTTGAAAGATAATCTAGACAAGCATTTCAAGCATTATTCATTGTTAATGCATATTATTTTATTTTATGTCAGATTTAAAGGATTATGGTCAGAAGGTTTAAATGTAAATATAGTTGGGAAGAATGGACAGGATCAACCAGTGCAGTTGTGGGTTTCTCTCTGGGTTTATAGATATGTAAATTCTCATGACCTCAAATTTGAGGAATTCTTTATCAAGCCAATTTTCTTGCTCTTTGGTGAGCCTCTACAGGGATCATTTTTTGAGGATGTCAAGAAGTTTCTTAGTCCTCACGAGCACAAAAATCCAAAGGTTAATCACAATTGGGGTGATTGGTACTCATGCCAAAACTTCACTTTTGTTCAGTGCTATGGATTTGAAGGTTACCCCTATGTGCTACCGAAGCCTACATTGAACAGGATTACCTTTTTGGAAATTATAAGGCAATTAAGTGTCTCTAATGCGAAGAATTTTGGAGGTGCACACAAACAAGCCTTCCTCCCTAGTACACTTCATTTCCAGGATTTTAAAATTTTATGTACCAGAGCATATGAGGTTATTGATAGGAAGTTGGTGGACGAATACAACTTTTTCTAGCACACGTCTAGAACACATTATGATCCTGAGGGTTACATCCACACAAGTAGGAAGAGACAAGAGTTGGGAGATTACTTTCATCAAGAGGATGAGTTTGAAGACGTGTGTAAAAATAAGGAAGTGGAGGAGCTTGTAGAGGTTATGGAGACATTGGAGAAGAAACTGGAGGAAAGAAGGCAAAGACTAGAAAACATGGAGGGAGACCCAACTCAAATTGATTCAAGGGAGAATGAAGTGGTTTCCAAGCTCTGTGCACCTAAGAAAGAGAAAGAACCAGAAACACAAGATAAGCTCCTCATTATGCTAAATATAGTAATAGATGAGAGGATGACAAAGCACACCTCATTTTTTTCAGATGATTAATTCATCAAGTCTAAAGAGTTTAAATCGTTCTTATACTACTTCAAAGAGAAGAAGCTGAGGGAAGCAATGCCAAATATCACACAAGAGAATGAGGATGAAATGTTATAAAAGCTTAAAGCTGATATTGATGCATAAATAAAAACAATGACCCCTTAGAGGGGAAGGCAGTTGCTAGTAGAAGCGGGTATTATTCTTTTCCCAGGATAAGATTTGAGTACATCATTCATTTTTGACATCTTATTACATGTAGACAATAAGGACTTCAAGTTGAATGTCCAAGGGGTTAATGATATATTTATTGGATTGAGGTATGACCCAAATGAACAAGCAATTTTGTTATGGGATCAGAGATGTGGATAAATCTTTTGGTCACATGATGACCTTGAAAATTGAAGAGGTAGTTCCTATTGTTACTGCTAACATAGGTATTAATATCTCAAAATTCAATAAGGATCAAATGAAACATGAGATAGAAGAGAAGAATAAATATAAGGCCTTATATGTGGAAACTCTTAAGAGAAGTGGGCACCTGATCCCTCAAATTACTTATTCAGGAGGCCATTGGAAGAAGAAATTTGAAAAATTAGCTTATGAGTACACTAAGTTGAAGAGGGAGATGAAGAGCATCAGGGTTGATACTGCTTGTGTATTGATGAGTAAAAGATATGATAACATGGAGAAGGCATTGGACAAATTCTTGGATGTATATCAGAGGAACATGGGCAATATGGTTTCAAACACCAGAATTCGAGATAGACTTAACCTGTTGTTACAAGATGCATCGACTAGGGAAAAGGTAAAGAAGAAGGTTTGGGGTCTTCTCATCACACATGATGAATTCACAAAGGAATTGAAATCTGAATTTGACGAGTGCGAACAAATTGTCTAGTGTGGGGTTCCTCGTTTGGTAGATGATGTAGGTGTAATTAAAGATAAGACCATATGGCATTCTGAGTGTAAGTCTTTACTTAGTGCAGCCCATGCCATTGCCAAGATAGATATTCTTGATATGAACAACATGACCGATCAGTTCGATAGCTTTTACATGATCGAGAATGTAGCCAGGGATGCAATATTCAACGCTACAACCTACAAAGATGCAGGCTATTTGCGGCATATTTAGAAGTGTGGATAGTGGTTGGATCGAAAGTCTTAGTTCATTGTTTATTTTTTGTAATGTAATTGATGTTTTAGTTAGGCTATTTGGTTGTTGTTCTGTTAGTTGTCTAAGATAATGAAAGGACATGTCCTTTCATTTGTATCTCTTAGTATATGTATTTATAATGAGTCATTTTTTATGAAAAGGGGGATTCAAAAAAGATATACTGCCTGGAAAGACTGCATGTTATATGTAATAGGGAAGTCTATAGGACAAAGAAGTATCTTTTTTGTGCAAATAGACTATAATGGAGTATTTTCAAGTACAATTTATGTATGCAATCTTCTCCTAAGGATTCATATATAAAGCTTCATTACTTCTTTTTCTAAGTATTGTGCATGGTTTTGTGTTGATGAGTTATCTTTGTCCTCTTCATAAATATTTCATATGATTTGCTATGATGTGCCATCACATGTTGTTACATTAGATGTGAGATTGAGTTTTTCATTGTTGTGTAGCACATACTGAAACCTTTATAGTTGATGATTAATATTGTCTCAGGAGTTGATAAGATTTTTTTGTCCACAAAGTGTCATAAATACCCTGGATAGGGGCACTAGTCTATTGTTTATGTTTTAAGGTCCTGGTTGGCCATCGATTTAAGGTTTTTGATAAAGAAACATTCTTCCCAAATTCTATATGAACTGATCTTTGCATATTTCTTTTAAGTCTTGAAATAATTCTTATTCTCAATATACGATCATAATCATTTTCATTTATTTTCAAATGCATTCACTTAAAGCACAAAATAAAGCATAATTGCAGAATAACAATTTGCCAATTTTTGTAATTTGCTAAAAGGCTTAAATCCACTTTAAATAATCTCTTTTGTTCTTGAGAGGAAGAGGTATACCCACCTAGGTTCAGTGGAGCCTTAAGTGCAGAGGTATTTGGTCTTCGACCATCCCTATTCATTGGCCAAGACTAGTTGGATTAATTGAGGATTTGGCAAACCCTTAAGTTTTCCAATCTGTTGTTTTGGGCACCAACAGTTTGAACCATTGAAAACCGGAGTAGGGATTGATACTAAATAAACCATTGTGTGCTTAAGCCAGAATCTACCCAAGCTAGAGAAAGCTTATCAACTAGGAACCTAGTGCTCTGATGCCAATTGTTAGACACAATTCACCACTGAGAGGGGGGTGAGTCAATGGTTCTTAATATTTTCACTTAAATTGTCCTATGTGTGTATACCGAATATCAGATCTAACTTAATGCAGACTCACCATTTATTGGGAAGACCAACACAAATGCAATCACACACAAAGGGACATCACATAACACCAGCATATAGGAGGAAAACCCAAAATGGGAAAAACCTCGATGAGAAATGTTGTTGGAGAATATTGCTCCAATCTAGCCGCATAATGAATCTTTGATTATAATGTTTAGGGCAGCAACTCCTGATCTTATGGCACCAACCCAAGGAGTGCCAACCCCTGATTTAGAGCAGCAACCAAAGGAGCACCAACCCCTGCACTGAGCTCCAACTCAATGATTACAAAACATAAACATGTACAAGTTAATATCCTTGTTACGAATGAATTTTTTAACTCTTCTTCTAATCTCTCAGTTGGATCTTCTATCCAGTTCATTGTCAGTTTTGCCTCTTTACCTTTTGTTATGGTTCTACTCTCAGCCAGTTCTATACTTCTCTCAGCTACTCTGCTACTCTCCATTGGTACTATCTTTTTTTGGTTCTATGGTTGTCTTCTCTACAGTCTTTTTCACTTCTTATATGTCATTTCTCTCCTCTCCTCTGTCAGACTTCTTGGATGACTACCATTTGCCTCATTGATACTGGTTGAACACTTCAACATAGTTGTACCTCACACTCAGTCTCTTCTTCTTCTTCTTGATGAGCACCTAATTGATTTCTCCTTACATGGAGCAACACTCCCTCATTCAATGACAACCTTTAATGATTTTGGCTTGCATATTTATAACCTAGTTTTTCCACCAAAAGCCAATTCAAAATTCAGGTGGTTAGGGTTTTCTCATCAACCTTGAGACAAAATAAATCTAATCAGATCTCATCCAATCTAATAACCTAGATTGATGAACTATAGCTCATGAAACAAATATGCCATTGCTATTCCTTCCTAATCATGCCTTCTATTTTTAGCATCCTACTCTTAACCTGTCAGTGGATTTCATGGTTGATCACCAAGAATGGTTTTGCAGTTTCCTTCTCCTTCCCCAATCTGCTCAAATAGTATGTGTTGGATCTCTGTTGTTCATTTGACCTAGAGCCACAAAAATATACTTTGCATCCCATGAATCTCGCAGTCAACATAAATGTCAACCTGTCACCATCTACCTCACCAACTAACAATTCACCGACTCAACACACCAACATGTGCATGCATGTCACTTCAACTCCATGTGGAAAATGTGCCAGAATCTACCTTTTCTTGATCATCTATGTCAGCATGGATTGGATCACTGACCAACTCCATTACCAGGTTACTATATGTGTCTAGTAAACCCTTAACGAGTCTACTTTCAATCTTGCACTTTTCTTCTATTTTGGTGGAACACTCAACTGGTCAGCACTCTTGCTAACCTAACTTATGCACATCTTCAATAGATAGAAGTCTTATGCATATGCACTTTATCTATATTACCAATGGATATACATACTAGTAAACACTCTAGATGACACCATGTCATCAAGCTTCAACTGACTTCATCTTCAATCCAGCCATTTTTTTTCTATCTGCAACTGCTCGACCTTTCCTTCTTTTTCATCAGCCCAAACCATATCTCAACCACTTTGTCAAAGTGAAAAACCCATCACACTTCATCTATTCTGGCAACTCATCATGTGTTATTTGTCAGTCTAGTGCATATCCCTAATTTCATGCACTTGAGGCATCTTAGTGTTTCACCGGTGGATTGGGTGTAAGCCTTCAAACACCTTCCTTTAACACTTCTTCCTTATCTCACAGAACTATGATGCACACTTTACATAATAGGAGATAAGCTCCACTTACCAGTGGTAGTGAATCCTTATCATTTGCATCCTACAATGCACTCATGTGGCTTCCTTGTTTGTGCAGCATATCTTCAAACAGACACATTTGTTGGCATTTTGATGATTATGTTGTGATTGTCATTGATGGACACACACTTGCTATGAGATCACTTTGAGAATGTACGAATTATTCTCAACTGGTAATTGTTCCAAATCAGTATCATGTTGTAGTCTTTAGACTACTATTGTCATGCAGAAAGTGTTTACTGATCTCAAGTGGTATAAAGACCCAAGCAGCATAGAGATATCAAGCGGTTTAAGGATCTCAAGCGGAGCGGAGCAAAGGAGCTAGAAGCGGCAATTATCTTTTTCCTAGTCTTCAATTTTGTAAACTGGTAATCCATTAAACCGGTATTACTCTGAGTCACCAACCAGTAACCGAAAAGTTGGACAAACTAGTAATACTCTATGATGAGTTACCAACCGGTATACTTTTGTGATGAGTTACCATCCACCGACACTTTGATGGTGTTTTTGTGTCATATTATCAAATATATCTAGATACAATGAACCTAGGAACTTGTAATGAAATCCTATTGGAACAACATGAAATCAGATTCCTTTTAAGGACATCATGTCTAGGGTTTTGATATATAGAAAGAGCATGTGAGTATAACTATTAGGTTTTGTAGTGGTTGAAAGAAAAATCTCTTGAATGTATGATCTTAACTAAGAAGATCAAGTCTGTGAGTTGTAACAGAGTAAGGAGTTACTGAAGACTGAAGTAATGCTAAAATGCATTAGCTATGAGCTACAATGGATCTAATCAAGTAGACTGTGCCATTTTCTAGATCATTCACTTGTTGATTACTCACATCTTTGACAAGTTAGAAACCCTTAACCGGGTAGGCTCAGAAAAGCCTTTGTAAATCCTCTAACAAGGTGGTTCACATCTGTGGATCTGAAATGCTCTCACAAGGTAGTCTTTAATTAGACTTATCTCCTAACAAAGATTGATATTCCTAATAGGATCTATTCTGGTAAAGAACATTGTATGACCTTAACTAGTCTGACCTTAACCGGTCTGGTTACTATTTTGCAGATAGTTACTTGTGAGTTTCATCTCACCATGTTTTTTCCCATTTGGGTTTCCACGTCAAAATCTCTTATGTTATGGTGATTGTGCTTTTGTGGGTGAATGCATTATTTGCTATTTGGTTTGCATGTGTGTTAACCGGTTTTTTTGCTAAACTATTTTACCGATTTACTTCTAGACTATTAAAGAGTTTAAGTACAGTATTTTTTGGTATACTAGTTCACCCCCCCCCCCCCCCTCTTAGTATTTATTGGTGATCCAGTGTGGGGCACATTCCTTCTCAATCATCTCTTCACATGTTGACTACATCTTTATCTGGTGGAAGTCCTTTTGTTCTGCATCCATATAGCATATCGGTAACCTGTACATCCTTCTCCTCCTGTGTTGATGTGATTTAGGTAGCATTCCACCTCTTCATCACAAACATCAGCTCCAGAACCTTGCTCATCCTATTTGTACACTATTCATGAGCTTGCCAATTGGCAACTACTCACTGTCAACACAACTCTTACTAGTTGACATCTTTTCCTTACCGGTGGTAGACCATACCGATAACTTGTCCATTTCATCCACACAAGTGAAACACTAACTTGTGTACCGATGACCAAACTGTGACTCCAATGGTCATTCCTTTGAATGACATTCTTCTTTTTTACCGGTGACCTGCAACTCTAGTTGACATTAATGACTGCACATCAACTATATTCCCATATTGTTTGTCCTTCTATGTCGGTTCACATCAATGACAACACAATGCCAATAAAAACTACTAACGTGAATGAGTTATTTTTAAAATTTAAATAACCCATTCATATTAAGGGTTGTTCATGAACCCTCAATCCAAGATAAAATGCGTTCATGTTTTTAAATGTAAAAAATGCATATGGGTTTTTCAAAAAATGAAAACACGTATGGGTTTTTGAAAATAAAAAATAGGTATGAGTTATGTTTAGTAAGAAACACATGTACATGTTTTTCTTACATAAAATTAGACTAGAAACTTAGGCTTATATGCAATGCATTTATCATTCCCTTAGTTTTTTCAGTAGGCTATATACATAAAATATAACATTTTAGTATGGAGAAAATATAGCTTGTACTTTAAGTTATATATAATGTATATATTGTAATGATGTTTGAGAGTGGTTTCAGCTCTATAGGAATTATAATGTAGATTCTAGAGAGGGGATTAATGGAGAGGTAGACATGGATAGAGTCAAACACCTAGGGAACAAGGATATAGATAGGTTTGGAGAGAGAGAGAAAAGAGGGAGAGAGTTCAAAAATGGATAGGGGTAAGGGGGAAGGGAGAGAAAGGTGGATATAGAGGGAGAGAACTATAGGGTGAACAATTAGATAGGTGAGAAATATAGAGGAGAGAGAGGTGGGTAATAATATAGGGAGAGAGAGGTATTGAGTTGAATAGGGAGAGAGGGAGAGACTTAAATATGAGGAGAATAAAATTTCAAATACTCAAATTTCAGTAATCAACATGTCAAGTTTCAGTAATCAACATGCTCCTATTATCATTATTTAGCTCTATATCTCACTCTATTTGTCTTTCTCAAAATCTAGACCTATCTCTCTTCCTCTCTTATATCTCTCAATTCTCTCTTCCCTCTCTAAGTATATCCCACCCTCTCTACCTTTCATTCATTCCTTCCCTTTCTCTTCATCTTTGTCATTCTCTTATTATTTCTTTCCCCTCCCTCTCCATTCTCTCGGTTACTACCTATCCCTTCTATCTTCTCTCTCCTCATATTTAAGTCTCTCCCTCTCTCCCTATTCAACTCAATACCTCTCTCTCCCTGTATTATTACCCACCTCTCTCTCCTCTAGATTTCTCACCTATCTAATTGTTCACCCTATAGTTCTCTCCCTCTATCTCCACCTTTCTCTCCCTTCCCCCTTACCCCTATCCATTTATGAACTCTCTCCCTCTTTTCTCTCTCTCTCCAAACCTATCTATATCCTCATTCCCTAGGTCTTTGACTCTATCCATGTCTACCTCTCCATTAATCCCCTCTTACTCATGTGTTGTCTCTTTAATCTATTCTCTCTCTCCATTTTCTAGGTTGTCACCTCTCCCTCCTTTTTTCTCCCCCCCCCCTCTCTTAGATTTATAGGTTTCTCCCTCATTTCATCTCCACCTCTATGTCTCTCTATCCATGTCTCATTAGGCACCTATCTCTATGCCCTCTATCTATCTCTCCCCTCTCTCTCCCATCTAGGTATTTAACCTCTCTCTCATCTTCTATATTTCTAATCTCTCTATCTATCCCTTCTCTAGTTCTCTCTCTTAGTCTCGAACTCTCTCTCTCCATCACATCCTACCCATCTCCCATTATGAACTCTCTCCTTCTCTTATCTCTCCCGTCACCCCTTTATTTCCCATAAACTCTATACTTATTACTCTCCCTCTCTTCTCTCTATTTCTTCTTTCTCCCCTCTCTGGGTCTCTCCTATACTCTCTCTTCTCTCTCTCTAATCTTCCCTCCTTATCTCCATAACTATCCTTTCCCCCTCCGTCTCTCTTCTCCTCCTATTGTTTCTCTCCACTCTCTTGTTGTTCTCTTGATCACTACCTACCCCTGCCAACCTCTCTCCATACATATTTTTCTCCTTCCCTCCATATTTACCTCTCTACCACTCCCTCTTTGTCTCATTACCCACCTCTCTCTCCCTCTATATTTCCATCTTTGGTCTCTTACCTCTCCCTTTCTAGGCTCTAGATCACTCACCTCTATTCCTTTCTCTCCTCTCTAATTATTTCCTCTCCACCTCCTTACCCCTCTTTCTCTCTATGTGAACATATCTATCTTATTTTCTTCTCTCTCTTCCTCACCTATCTACCTCTTCCCTCTCTCTATCTCAATCACTCCTTGTCCACCTCTCTCTCTCTCTTCTTAGCTCTCTATTTTAATTTATTCTTCCCTCTCTCCTCTTCTCTCTCCCTCCTCTCTCTAGGTCATAACCTCTCCATCCCGTTATGACCCTGTATGACCCCTTAAGACACCATATGACCTTTTTTAACATCCTAGTATGTACGAAATGACCCCTTAGGACAATATGATGTCCTAAGAGATCATATGGTGTTCTAAGGGGTCATATGGTGTCCTAACACATGTATGGCTCTTTAGGACCCCATATGACTTGTAATGACATCATATGACCCCTTAAGACCCCGCATGTCCCTTCACAACACCATATGACCCCTTAGGACACCATATGACACCTTTTGACATCCTAGTACACGATATGATTCCTTAGGACATTATATGACCCCCTATCACCAAATGATGTCTTATTGGGTCATATGGTGTCCTAAGGGGTCATATGGTGTTCTAATATATTTGTGGCCCCTTAGGACCACATATGACCCCTAATGATACCATATGACCCCTTACAACCATATGATGTCCTAATGGGTCATATGGTGTCCTAAGGGGAGCTATGGTGTTTTAACACGTGTGTGGCCCTTGTAATGAATAAAAAGGGTAAATGATGGAGAGATCGAGAGGAAAAAATTTCTTCCCTTTGAGGAGAGATGAAAGTTTCATTGCGGATTTCCCTTCAAACACCTTATTCACATTACATTTAAAAGAGGGGGAATTCACTAGATCCAATCTCTTAGAACAGAGATTGAATACTAAATGAATTGATAATGGGATAGAAATGATAAGTTAACCCCTCTTTTAGAATGGAAAACGATTTGATTATGTTAAGTGTAAAAGTAGCAAAGAACTAATTATAACTTGAGATAGAAGCATGAGATGAAGCTATGCACCTATATCTAGCTATAATATGTCAAGAAGAAGTTGCCTTGCGAATTTGAGGAAAAGTTGTCGGGATCATGCTAAAAGTGTCCAGGGTCCTCTGAAAAATCTGCAAAATGAAAAAGGGTTTTTCTGCCTTTGCAAATGGAGTCTGAATCTACAAACATAGGTACGCACCAACAACCTACACATAGAAAAGAGAGGAAAAGGGGTTGGGATTGGGGGTTTGCCTTTAGGTCAAACCCCAGTTTTGGAATTAACCAAATGATGAAAGAAAGTACTTTCAAGTAAATGTAAATGAAAGACTGAAATGTAAGTCACCTCAAGGAAGGTTGTAGATAGAATTTAGATAGATTTTATTGTATTGAATAAAATTTTTAAAGGGATCTCCTCTTCAATGGTTGAATCCTTGACTTGAATGCAACACCTAGCCTTGAAGGGAGATTTGAGAATGCTCAATGTTGCAAAGGAATGCTTGAATGGTTGAATGTTTGAATACTCTTGAATAATTGAATGTTTGATTGATGAAAACTTCCAACTTCCCACCTTTTTTGAAAATGGGAAGGAAAAATGTGACATATATACTCGTCAATTGGGGTTAATTGATTGATTTTCCATCACAGGCCGACACAGGGAAAGTTTTTTTCTCTCAATTTAAAGTCCAATTCAGAGATAGGACAGAGGGGGCCCCAAAATAAGACAAGAAAAAGGGTACCACGCCCCTGTCCTACCCTTGTCTCTAGATAGGAACCAAGTTCAAGCAGTGCAAAGGGAAGAACAAAGAAGTTTCTGGGGGTTGAGAAAGTCTAGGGTCTCCAATCAAACTTAGAGATTCAAATCAGAAATGTGAAGACCCCAATATGGTCGCAAATTACAAGGGTCACAATTTCATGACACTACATTTAGCCCCCACTTTAGCGGGAGTATAAGCATATGCCAATATTGTCGGTCAAGCACAAGGAAACAAGATTGAAAGACTTCTACCATGTCAAGGAGGTAAGATGCACCAAGCTCCCAATGGACTTAGGATCTTATGACACCGATTGATAAAGTAAAAGGGAAGATCAAGAAGGGAAAACCATGACTACAAGTAGCAAGGTTCCCCTCACTATGACTCACAAAAATGAAGATACCAAAATTATGAAGTAAAGCCAAGCTTACTAAATAATTCTAAGTATCAAGAAGGAAAATGTCAGCAGAGTGTATGCCCCCACATTAAAGCCATTGTGCATGACTTATCAGGAGTGATTGATTTATAGTAGGATACACCCAAGAGATAGAGAAGAGAGGGAGCACGTTATCGCAAGGATTTAGCCCCCAGTCAAGGTAAAAACCCAAGGATAATAAACACAAAATATGAGGTAGTTTCTCTTTCTACGAGGTCAATGTGATGTATGATAACTTGCGTATATCATATATGTATATGTGCATATAATAATTTTCATTTCCCAAAGAAAGGACACTACCTTAGAAGAAAGGGAAGAGAGGATGTCTTTCGATTCAACATGAAAGAGACCAAAAGAGATCTCAATGCTTTGCATCGTCCTCAAGTAGACATTGAGGGAAAAATAGAAGAACAAGGATACACATAGGAGAATAGAAAGAAAGGAGAGAGAGAGAGAGAGAGAGAGAGAGAAGAACTACAGTGCTAATATTGCTAATCTAGCATGACATCCACCTCCCGATCTTGTTGATCACTATTTCGGGAAGGCGAGCGACATGCCAGAGGAGTGACATAAAGAAAAGAAGATGGATCTATCACAAGATCCAAACAAAAAATATTCTCATGTGGTAAGTCACTTTGTTCAATTCTAGGAGCTAGGATTAGGGTTTGTAAAAATTTAGGTGGTAATTTTTTGTCCACATCAACATATTCATATTCACTATGAGAAGCATTAGGAGTTGTATTGTCATCATGAATAACATTTTCACTCATTTCTTCATCAAGATTTATAGAAAGAGGAGTAAAAACATGAATATGATTTGGAGATGTAGGTTCAACATCTTTCTTAGGAGAAAATGGAATCATATGAACTATTGGAGTCTTGGGAGATTAAATGGTTTGAGGAACAAATTTATGAGATCGAGAACGATGCCATCATCAGCGTTCTCTCGCACAATGATTTCTTAGAGTCTTAGCAGAAGAATAAGAAGGAGGAAGAATATTTATGAAAGGAGGAATAGTCTCCTCTTTGATAGTTGAAGGATTCGGTTGAGGTCTTTTAGGTTGGACAAGAGGAGAGGTGGGACTCTTCTCTCTATAAGAGAAAGGAGGTGGAATTGCACCTTATAAATGAGGAATATTAGGTGTAGGAGAGAGACCATGTCCATCATGGGGAGGTGGTACAGTTCTAACCTTAGGAGGAATATTGTTGTTCTTCTTAGGAGAAGACATAGTCACATCCATAGGAATAGGCTGAGGATTTTCCTTAGGAGGAAGATTAGTCCTATTTGTTAGGGGAAGTATTTCATCTTCAATAAGGATGGGAATGTCAATTGTTAGGGATCTAGGTTGACTCAAGAATAAGATCATATCATTCTTCCACTTTTGATAAGATTGAAAAAGAGCATCGCTCCTTTGTGGAAGAGATTTAAATTGCCTAGGCCAAAAGAGATCAATAGGAAGACTAGGGCTTCTTTTAGATGCAAAAAAAAAGCTATGGTTCATGGTTATGATTTCTCCATTGTGTGGGAATATCAAACACTTATAAATTGGAGAAGAAATAGCCTTCATAAAAGATAGCCAAGGGTAGCCTAACTTCACACGGAATTGCTCGAAAGAAGGAACGATAAAAAAGTTGACATCCATAGATTTAGTGTGAACTTCAACAAGAAGGGTGATAGAACCAATGGTAGGACAAGAGAATCCATCAAATAACTTCACAACCATATTAGAGTCATGATAGATCCATTTATGCAATCATAAAGTAAAGAGATATTCCTCGGTGATAACATTAACCATGAAAGAAGGATCAACAAGAGCACCATGGAAAGGTATGTTTTAACCTTCACAACTATGTATAAAGGCCCATCGGGTGCCCTAATGGTCTCACTAGGGTCAAATGTAATACAAGGATCCTTAGGTGTCTTTTATTTCTCTACCATGCTCACCAAATTTGGAGTTGTGGTAGTAAGAATAGAAGGAGAGAAAGAGGTATGTTCAGTCTCAATCATGTTAGAGGTATGAGAAGGAAAAGGATCAGTGAAAATCTTAATATTTTGATTAGGAGGAGCTACTAATTTGTTTCCCTTATCATTCACACCTATCACAGATATAGTATTATCATCAATCAAATATTGAATCTTACTTTTCAATGCAAAACATTTCTCAGTATCATGACCAAGCTAACGATGAAATTGACAAAAGGAATTGCTATCAAAATAAGGGGATTCAAGCTTAGATGGGTCAACTGGTTTCATAGGAGGGAGTTTGATAACATTTCTTTGTAACAATTGACACATAATACTATGTAAAGATTCATTCAAAGAAGTAAATTGTCTTTCTCTTTTAAAGAATTTAGAAATAGGAGACACGCCTATTGTAGCATTTACATTGTTGTTGTTGATTGTGTCATTGAACTTGATGAAACTTTTTGTTGGTTTAAAATTTGCAAACGGTTGTTGAACACTCTCCCTCTTATCACTTGGAACCATAGGAGTAGATTTCTCAATTTGACTCACAACCAGTTGATAATTGTGGAGTGTTGTGCACAACTACAGAAAGGAAGTAAACTCAGATAAAAGAAGCTTTTCCTTGATATCTTTTTGCAAATTAGAAATGAAAATTCTTTGAATATCATTATCAAGCACAGGAAAAGAAATTTGAGCTCACAAATTCTTATATCTACCAATGAAATTAGTCACTTTTTCTTTAAAACCTTGTTTACAATGCATTAAATCAGTCAAAGTTATTGTAGGACCAATGTTGTTTTGAAATTGTTGAATGAAAGTATTTGATAATTGTTGAAAAGAAGTGATAGAATAAGAAGGAAAAGAGAAATACCATTGTAAATCCTTATCTCTTAGTGTTCTTGTAAACAGTTTTGCAAGCAATCTTTGATCATAAGAAAAATTAGTACACAAGGTTTGAAATGTTTTGACATGCATAAAAGGATCACCTTTTCCATTATAGACTTCCAATTAAGGGACCTCAACATGCTTAGGTTGGATGGATTTAACAATATCAAGAGAAAGTGGGATCACAACATCAATTGTGGGCACACTAAACTTAGATTGACTCATGGGAGAAATTTGTTGTTGTAAAGAAGACACAATTTGAGCATGATTGTTAATGGTTGCTTCGATAGAAGAATCGATGTTAGACATGGTTGATTGAGAAGGTGGTGTGATGTTATTGAGAAAAGGCATGGATTCAGAATAAGGCGGTGGGACATTATGATAAGTAGGTATAGGTGATGATTGAGTAGGAAATGGGATACTCAAAGGAGGAATAAAATTGATGAATGAATTGCCCCCTTGTATCACACTCATTGGTTGAGGGATAATAGAAATACCTATGGAAGACATAGGTAAATATGGAGGATTAAATGAAGAAGAGGGATTTCCCCCATGAATAATTGTTGTAGGAATGACATTTTGAGTTGATGTAGCCATGATGTTTGAAGTGAAGGTAGGAATACTAGCCATTGGAGTAGACAAAGGAATAGAATGATTCATTTGATTTGAAGGTTGTGAATAACCTAAGTTCTCAGTACAACTCTTTATAGGCATGACATTAGAATCAACAATATGAGAAATGCTACATAGTATATCTATTCCATTCTTATCACTTTGAACCATGTGTTTAAGGCCTTTAATTAATGGAAGAGCTTCACTATTAGGGTATTCTTGGGACATCCATTGTTCAAAGTTGTCAAATTGATTGTCCAATTTTGAAAGTTGATATATTGAAACTCTAGTCAAAGCTTCTTTATATTCATCATGGGATTCATCAATTGGATGGATAGGGACATGAGTAGGATGTGAAGAATTAGCATTGTCCTCATTAAAGAAGTCACCCAAATTATGCTTCATCTCCTCGGCAATTAAACCTTGGGAAGCCTTAATTATAATGCTTCATCTAATGGGGATAGTGTATATAGGACTAATAGTGGTGAAACTCATGCACTAGAGGGAAATTTTGAATTTTGAATAATAGGAACAAAGTGCCCAAAATTTGAATAATGCAAAATTTTAGAAAATAATGATTAAACAATTTGACTTTGTTGGAAGAAGAAAATGACACAATTTCCCAAAATAGTTGTGATGATAAACAAAAGGAAATTGGAATTTTAAAATTAGGTCCAAGGGGATACCACTTAATTTTAAAATTGAAAAAATCAAAATTTTTAAAATTAGGGAAAGGTATAATTAACCACTTAATTTTAAAAAAATTCTTGAAACTTGAAATGTTGAAATTTAAAGGTATTTTTTATTTTAGAGGGATAAAAAATCAACAAAATCAGCCAATTTTTTAGATTTAAGCTATTAAATACGGTCTTAACAGTCTCCCACAATTTCGGGAAAAAAGCTAGGGACTGTGTTAAAAGTGCACACGGTCCGACCAACTTTTTTCAAAAAAATTCAGGGATGAAAGTTACAATGATTTTAAAGTGAACCCCAACAAATTGGTGAATTTTACAATCTCTAGATAGGCGAAATGAAGGATTCAATGGGAAAATAGGACCCTATTAGGGTTTTTTTTTAAATGAGGAATTGAATTGAAAATTTGAAAAGGGTCAAACCTAATAAATAGGGACACCTTGAAAAATGTTTAGAAAACTAAAATTGATTGAAATTTGCACAAAATCCAATTAAATTTGAAAATTAGGGTTTGAGGACCTAACCACTAATTTTTTGAAATTTTGAATTTTGAAAAATGAGGGAAATTGAAAATTTGAATTTTAGGATAGAAGATGAGTGAAAATAGTCACAAATCTGAAAATAAAATGGAAATTCAGTTTTTTCACAATTTCAAGATGATTTTTAAAAATTAGGGTTTTGACAATTAACCTCTTAACTTTGTGAATTTGATTTGCAAATTGAACAAGACAATGAAAAAATTGAATTTGACAAACAAATAAATTTTCAGATCTAAGTCAATAACAAGCAATTTTTACAACACGCAAGTTCAATTTCAATTTTTAAAACTAGGGTATTGAATGAATTAACCACTAAGTTTGAAGAAAAATTAAACTTGTAAATGAAAACTATGCAATAGTTTTTAGAATAAAGCATGTAAGATGTCGGGTCACCAAAATGTAATGGTGAAAAAGGGTGAATGATGGAGAGATCGAGAGGAAAAAATTTCTTCCCTTCGAGGATAGATGAAAGTTCCACTACAAATTTCCCTTCAAACACCTTATTCACATTACATTAAAAAGAGGGGGAATTCACTAGATCCAATCTCTTAGGACAGAAACTGAATACTAAATGAATTGATAATGGGATAGAAATGATAAGCTAACCCCTCTTTTAGAATGGAAAATGATTGAATTATGTTAAGTGTAAAAGTAGCAAAGAATTGATTATAACTCAAGATAGAGGCATGAGATGAAGTTGTTCACCTAAATCTAGCTATAATATGTAGAGATGAAGCTACCTTGAAAATTTGAGGAAAAGTTGTTGGGACCGCATTGAAAGTGTCCACGGTCCTTCGAAAAATCCACAAAATGAAAAGGGTTTTTTTGCCTCTACAAATGGAGCCTAAATCTACAAACACAATTGCGCACCTATAACCTACAAATAGAAAAGAGAGGAAAAGGTGTTGGGATTGGGGGTTTGCCTTCAGGTCTAACCCCAGTTTTGGAATTAACCAAATAATAAAAGAAAGTATTTGCAAGTAAATATAAATGAAAGACTGAAATGTAAGTCACCTCAAGGGAGGTTGTAGAGAGAATGTCGATAGATTTTCTTATATTGAATTGAATGTTGAAAGGGATATCCTCTTCAATGATTGAATCCTTCACTTGAATGCAACAACTAGCCTTGAAGGGAGACTTGAGAATGCTCAATGGTGGAAAGGAATTATCGAATGCTTGAATGTTTGAATGCTCTTGAATGCTTGAATGTGTGATCGAGGAAAACTATGAACTTCTGAATTTATTTGCAAATGGGAAGGCAAAAAATGACATATATACTCATCAATTAGGGTTAATTGACTAATTTTCCATCATAGGCTGACACAGGGAAAGTTTTCCCCACTCAATGCAAAGTCCAATTCAGAGATAGGATAGAGGGGCCCCCAAAATAGGGCAAGGACAAGGGCACCATGCCCCTTTCCTAGGAGGACAGAGGTGCCATGCCCCTGTCCTACCCTTGTCTTAGGACAGGAAGTAGGTTCAGGTAGTGCAGAGGGTAGAACAAGGCAGTTTCTGGGGGTTGAGCAAGTCTCGGGTCTCCAATCAAACTTAGAGATTCAAATCACCAATGTGAAGACCCTAATGTGGTCACAAATTTAAAGGGTCATAATTTAATGACACTACATGCCCTTAGGACCCCATATGATCTCTTACAAGACCATATGACCCCTTAGGACCATATGATATCCTAGTGGGTCATATGGTGTCCTAAGGGTTTATATGGTTTTCTAACACATGTGTGGCCCCTTAGGACCCCAAATGACGTCTAACGACACCGTATAACCCCTTAGGACACCATATGACCTCTAACGACATCTTATGACCCCTTAGGATACTATATGACTCTCTGAACACCATATGACCCCTTAGGACCCCATATGACCCCTTGGGACACCATATGACCCCTTAGGACACCATAACCATATGAACCCTTAGGACCACATGATGTCCTAAGAGTTCATCTGGTGTCCTAAGGGTTCATATGGTGTTCTAACACATGTGTGGCCCCTTAGGACCTCATATGATCCCTAACAACACCATATGACCCCTTAGGAAACCATATGACCTCTCAGGACATGATATGACTGCTTTTAATATCCTAGTACATGACATGACCCCTTAGGACACCATCTGACCACTTTAAACATCTTAGTACATGACGTGGCCCCTTAGGACACCATATGACCTGTTAGGACAATATGATTTCCAAGGGGTCATATGGTGTCCTAAGGAACATATGGTGGTCTAACATGTGTGTGTCCCCTTAGGACCATAAATGACCCCTAAGGACACCATATGACCCCTTAGGACACTATATGACCCTCAGGACACCATACAACACCTAAGGATCCCATATGAGCCCTCAGGACACCATATAACCCCTTGGGACCCCATATGACCCCTTAGGACATCATGTGGTCCTAAGGGGTCATATGTTGTTCTAACAAATATGTGGCCCCTTAGGACCCCAAATAACCCCTAATGACACCATATGATCCCTTAGGACACCAAATGACCTCTAATGACACCATATGACCTGTTGGGACACTATATGACCCACATGACACCATATAACTCCTTATGATCCCATATGACCCCTTAGGACCCCATATGACCCCTCAAGAAACCATATGACCCATTTTAACATCCTAGTACATGACATGACCCCTTAGGACACCATATGATCCCTTAGGACAATATTATGTCCTAAGGGGTCATATGGTGTCCTAAGGGGTCATATGGCATTCTAACACATGTGTAGCCCCTTAGGGCCTAATATGACCCCTCAAGATACCATATGACCCTTTTTAACATCCTCGAAAAAAACCATATGACCCCTTAGGACAATATGATGTCCTAAGTGGTCATATGTTGTCTTAAGGGGTCATATCTTGTTCTAACACATGTGTGGCTCCTTAGGACTACAAATGACCCCTTTGGACATCATATGACCCTTTTTAACATCCCAACATGTACGACATGAGCCCTAAGGACACCATATGACATCTTAAGGGGTCATATAGTGTCCTAAGGGGTCATATGGCATTCTACCACATGTGTGGCCCCTTAGGACCTCATATGACCCCTAATGATACCATATGACCCCTTAGGACCATATGATGCCCTAATAAGTCATATGGTGTCTAAGGGGTCACATGATGTTCTAGCACATGTGTAGCCCCTTAGGACCTCGTATGATCCCTAACGACACCATATGACCCCCTTAAGGCACTGTAAGACCCCTTACCACACCATATGATGTCCTAATGGGTGATATGGTGTCCTGAGAGGTCATATAGTGTCCTAAGGGGTAATATGGTGTTGTTATGGGTCATATGTTGTCTTTAAGGGGCCATACGGTCTTGTTAGGTATCATATGGGGTCCTAAGGGGCCACACATGTTTTAGAACACCATATGACTCCTTTAGACACCATATAACCCCTTAGGACATCATATTGTCCTAAGGGGTCTATGGTTTTGTAAGGGGTCATGTGACGTCCTAAGGGGTCATATGGTGTCCTCTCTCTATCTCACTCTCTCCTCTCTCCCCAAGGTTTAGATCTTATAATTTTTTAGACATAATTAAATTTCAATAATCATATTGTCATCAAGGGTCATATGGTGTCCTAAGGGGTCATCTGGTGTTTGAAGGGGTCATGTCATGTACTGGGATGTTAAAAGGGGTCATATGGTGTTCTAAGGGGTCATATAGTGTCCTAAGGGGTCACATGGTGTCTTGAGGGGTCATATAGTGTTGTAAGGTGTCATATGGTGTCTTATGGGGCCACACGTGTTAGAACACTATATGACCCCTTAGGACATCATATTATCCTAAGGTTTGATATGGTGATTTAAGGGGTCATATGGTGTTCTAAGGGGTCATGTCATGTACTAGGATATTAAAAAGGGTCATATGGTGTCCTAAATAGTCATATGGTGTTGTTAGGAGTCATATCATGTCATTAGGAGTCATATGGTGTCCTAAGGGGCCACACATCTATTAAAACACCATATTACCGCTTTAGCCACCATATGACCCCTTAGGACATCATATTGTCCTAAAGGGTCATATGGTGTCTTAAGGGTTAATATGATCTCTTAAGGGGTCATGTTGTCTCGAGGGATCATATAGTGTCATAAGGGGTCATATGGTGTCATTAGGAGTCATATAGTGTCCTAAGGGGTCATATTGTGTCATTATGGATTATATTGTGTCATTATGGGTCATATTGTGTCTTTATGGGTCATGACATGTAATAGGATATTAAAAGTTCATATCATGTCCTAAGAGGTCATATCATGTCCTAATGGGTCATATGGTATCATTAGGGGTCATATGAGGTCCTAAGAGGCCACACACATGTTAGAACACCATATGACTACTTAAGACACCACATTAACCCTAGAAACATCA
Source organism: Cryptomeria japonica (assembly GCF_030272615.1). Taxonomy (NCBI): domain Eukaryota; kingdom Viridiplantae; phylum Streptophyta; class Pinopsida; order Cupressales; family Cupressaceae; genus Cryptomeria; species Cryptomeria japonica. The sequence goes on along the minus strand of NC_081412.1, from coordinate 203,955,134 downwards.
TGTGGTCTTAAGGGTTCATATGGTTTCCTAAGGGGTCATATGGTGTCCTAAGGAGATATGGTGTCCTGAGGTGTCATACGAGGTCCTAATGGGTCATATGGTGTCCTAAGGGTCATATAGTGTCCTAAGGGGTCATATGGTGTCATTAGAGGTCATATGGTGTTCTAAGGGGTCATATGGTGTTGTTAGGTGTCATTTCAGGTCCTAAGTGGCCACACATGTGTTAGAACACTGTATAACTCCTTAGGACACCATATGACCCATTGAGACATCATATGGTCCTAAGGGGTCATATAGTGTTGTTAGGGGTCATATGGGGTCCTAAAGGGCCACACACATGTTACAACACCATATGACCCCTTAGGACACCTAATGACCCATTAGGACATCATATGGTCCTAAGCGGTCATATGGTGTCATTGGGGGTCATATGTGGTCCTATGGTGCCACAAATATATTAGAACACCATATGACCCCTTAGGATACCATATGACCCATTGGGACATCATTTGGTCCTAAGGGGTCATATAGTGTCCTAAGGACTCATATCATGTACTAGGATGTCAAAAGGGGGAAGGTAGTGATCAAGGGAACAAAGAAGGAGTGTAGAGAAACAATAGGTGGAGAAGAGAGATGGACGGAGGGAAGGATACATATGGAGATAAGGAAGGAAGGTGAGAGAGAGAGAGGGAGAGAGTATAGGAGAGACCTAGAGAGGGGAGAGAAAAGAAATAGAGAGATGAGAGGGAGAGTAATAGGTCTAGAGTTCATGGGAGATAAAGAGGTGACAGGAGAGATAAGTGAAGGAGAGAGTTAATAAAGGGAGATGGGTAAGATGTTGTGGAGAGAGAGAGGTGGAGACTAAGGGAGATAATAGGAGAAAGGATAGATAGAGATATGAGAAATCTAGAGGTTGAGAGAGCGCTTAAATATCTAGATGGGAGAGAGAGCAGAGAGATAAATAGAGAGCATAGAGATAAGTGCCTAATGAGACATAGATAGAGATGCATAGAGGTGGAGAGGAAATGAGGGATAAACCTAGAAATTTAAGAGAGGGAGGGAGAGAAAATAAGAGAGTTGATGACCTAGATAATGGAGAGAGAGAATAGATAAAAAATCAAAGAGATGAGTAAGAGGGGATGGATAGAGAGGTAGACATGGAAGGAGTCAAAGACCTAGGGAACAAAGAGATAGATATGTTTGGAGAGATAGAGATAGGGAGAGAGACAGAGACAAAGATAGAGACAGAGATAAAGAGAGTTCATAAATGGATAGGGATAAGGCGGAAGGGAGAGAAAGGTGGAGATAGAGGGAGAGAACTAGAGGGTGGACAATTAGATAGTTGAGAAACCTATAGGAGTGGAGAGAGGTGGGTAATAATATAGGGACGGAGAGGTATTGATTTGAATAGGGAGGGAGGGAGAGACCTAGATATAGGGAGAGAGAGGATACAAGGGATAGTTAGTAACCAAGAGAATGGAGAGGGAGGGGAAAGAAATAATAAGAGAATGACATAGATGAAAAAAAAGAGAAGGATTCAAGGATAGAAATGGGGTTAAGGATGGAATGGAAGGTAGACAGGGTGGGATATACCTAGAGAGGGAGGAGATAATTGAGACAGATAAGAGAGGGAGAGAGATAGGTCTAGAGTTTGGGAAATATAAAGTGACTGAGATATAGAGCTAATGAATGATAGTAGGAGCATGCTAATTACTGAAATTTGGCATGCTAATTACTAAAATTTGACTGTCTGAAATTTTAAATGATCCTCTAAAACCTAAAATCTACATTATAACTCCTATAGAGCTGAAACCACTCTCAAACATCTAGACAATATCTACATAAAATATAAATTAAAGATATTTCTTAAACTTAAATGTTATATTTTATGTATATACCCTGCTGAAAAAATTAAGGGAATGCTAAATACATTGCATACAAGTCCATGTTACTAGTCTAATTTTATGTAAGCAAAACACGTATGTGTTTTTCTTACTAAACATAACACCTACGTGTTTTTTATCTTCAAAAACCTATACGCTTTTTTGTTTTAAAAAACTCATATGTATTTTTAATCTAAAGAACTTGTACGCATTTTGCCTTGTACTTAGGCTTGGATAGCAAGGCTAAGGCATGGGATCCTTTTTCCCTCTCTTTTATGCATTTTCTTCTTCCAATCTAGTTTCTCAATTTCATCATCACCAAGTTTACACATTATTAGGTGTGTATTTCTAAAATTTCCACCATAATTTCACCCATTTTTTGAGCTTTCTAACCATATAATTCTTTTAAAATTTAAACAACATTGACATATTTATCTTGAATTTCTTTTACCAGTGTCTCCATAGTTCTCAGAGACATATGTGTACCATTTTTTTAATTAACTTTTGATCTACTTATCCAAAAAAAATTTAAAAGTATATATTATTTTAGTGCACTTAATTCTTAACACTTTAAATAAAAATTGCATTTTTTGATTATTTTGGTGCATGTTATGCTTCACACGCGAACAAGTACCTATTTTTCAGGATGTGCCCATTTTGAAAAACCATTAAAAAAAATACTCAACAAAAAATTAGAAAAAAATACGCAACTTCTAGTGCTCACTCTTGGCTATTATTCGACTAAAGTATTTGTCAAAATACTAAATCTAACTATGAATTTTTTAATGTGAATGCTAGACACTATGTTATGTTTTTCAGAAAAAATAAGGAACTATTTTCCATGCACGAAGGATTTGACCCCCTTAATATTATCCAGTTTTGAAAAAAATTAGTAGTTTGGAAACTAGATTTAGAGTACTAAAATATTTTTTCTTTGAGTATCTTCATATTTTGAGTTGACAAGTCTCAAATTTCTCCTTTGAGTTCAGGTTTAGCTGATTTCAGGAAAAAAAAAAAAAAAAGGTGTCTACTTGTACCCCCCTTTTTGCACATCATCTTGGTGCACTTACCCGTCTAACTACATCTGTAGAATGTACCAACAATAAAGAGATAAGTGTTTCTTGTTTGTACCTTTTACTAATGATCATGAATTTTATGTAACTAATAATAATTCATGCAGTAACATTATGAGTAATAAAATTCATGCAATAACATTGGTAATAGTGAATCATGTATGCTTCTAGCATTGGTCTATTTCTTTCTTTTTGGATAGGTTGATTCTATGAACCATTAGTAATCTCTCTAAAGATTCCTCCAATATGGATAGAGGAGCATAAGGATGATGGGAGATTGCATTCGAGGGAGAAAGAGCTTGATGCATCCTATGAGGAAGTTACACAGGCTAAAGAATTGAGACTTAACTTCATTGGACACATCTCTCGAGGGTCCAAGGTTTTTGATTAAGGAAAAAGAAGGTTTTGAAGGGGCCCCAAAACCCTTTACAAGAAGAACTTAAATAGAAAAGCTATGAGAAATAGAAAAGAATAGAACCACAAAAAACCAGCAAAAAACTAAAGAAAACCCAAAAAAGCCCCATAAAGCCAACAGGCCTTCCAGCATTCAGATCTTTTCCAGGGCTTTAGCTAGGGTGTTGCTGATTTCATATAGCTCTTTGATGTTGTCTTTGAAGTTAGGGGGATCCTTTGCATAAGCAGCCACAACTTTCTTGATATTGGCCCTGGTTCTCTTCATAGTACCGCCCACCGGAGTAGCATCACCGCTTCCAGTATGGATGGTCTCTTCCTCTAGGTCAAGATCCATGACCTATTTAGGAGTGTAGGTATGATCAAAGACCTTGGCGATGTCCTCCAGGTTTTTAGTGATAGTAGAGAGGATACTTGGGATAACTCCCATCAGAAAATTTCATTACTTCTTTTCTCTCTTCCAGCGATTTTACCTTATTCTCCATTCCCTGCTTCCAATTAATCTGCTCTCTATTTTCATCCTCCCTCTTTTCATCCATATTTATCCATTTCTTTTCTAGGTTTTTCAGGGTCTTGTAGGTCCATCTATCGAAATCCATTCTAGCCTCAGAGAGCTTCTTGAGGTTATCCAGGATAAGCCATTTACCAGCACTTTCCTTGTCCTCGCTATCCCTACCCTCAGTCAGGTCCTTCTTAGAGTCTTTGTTCATTTCCTTCTCAGAATTCACTCCGGTTTCCTCGTTATCCTTGGGATCTGCTTCTTCCATCAGATGGTTGTTGTCCTTACCAGGGCATTCACTGAGGATGGGGCTTTCTTGACCAGGCTCATTATCACCACTTTCTTCCTCGTTACCCAACTCCTCATCTTTTCTGTTGTCTTCATCGTTGGAGTCATTCATCTCCCTACTACTTTCCTTAACAATGTCCTCTGTTTCCAACCTATGGACACTTTTCCTTTTTTTGCTGGAGGACGCCTTCTCCTTGATAGTTTCTCCCTCTTCCATCTTTCTCTTGCCTGGAGAGGCAAAAATCCTCTTATTTTCCAGCAAGGTGAGGGTTTTGTAATGCTCATAGATGAGTAGAAGAAGCCCGCAGTGGAGAATCGGGCTAGAAGGGTTAATCCTATGTTTGTTGAGGGACTTGGAGAGGGACCAAAAAAGGTAGTAGGGCAAGGATACCTTTTTGTCATGTCTGAAATGGTTTAAGAGCACAAAGTGGTAGGTGTGGACCCTAGAGAAACAACCTTCAACCATGATGTACTCAATAATTGTGTTCAAAACCTAGCCCCACAACTTCTTCATGTTTGCAGCTTCTTAGTAGCCCCCAGTAACCTTGCCAATTTTAGCCCTCTCTTTCTCTTTCCATGGAAATAGGTTAACTATGTTGTTGGAGACTTTAAAATCTTGAAAGAAATTAAGCCCAGTGTGGGGCATTCCGGTCATAGTGGAAATGAGCCCAGCGTCCAGCTTAAACTTAACTCCATAAAGTTTAAGAGATCCATTTGACCAGTTTTCAGAATTCTTTGATACGGCTAAGTTAACCCTACCTTTGTCATAGTCCTCAACCTTCTCCATAAAGTTGGTAAGAGAGCCCTTCTCCAATTTCGCCTAGACTTTTGGCATCTCTTTCCAGGTCGACGTGTTGTCTAGTTCTTCCTGCTTTAGGTCTCCTCCCATCTTCAGATACAAGCTATCTGCTCTGTTTCTCTGCAAATTATAACCTTCTTTCCCGATGTTGCTCAAGTTTTTGAACTGAGTAACCCACAAAGTGTGCTGCAATTTATTAGAGATAATAAAAGATCTGTCGCAATGCCAAGTAATGATGGTCTTTCCAGCAAGGCATAAATGATGCTTTTTACTTGTCATGATTAAATTGTCCTTCTCTCCCCATATAACAATCCTTTATAAGGAACTCTTTGATATTTAAATTGAGATCCTCCTCGTGCCAAATCATTTGAGAATCAGAGTTAACTCTAGTATTCACTAAACAATCCACAACACTGTTTTGCTCTCTGAAGGCACGTTGAATAATAATTTATTTGAAACTAGCAATGATCTCCCTAGCTTTCATGATGATATTTTCAATAGACCAGGAAGGCTCTGATTCCCCCTTTAAGCAATTAATAATATTAAGTGAATCTCCCTCAAGCCATATTTTATCATAATTTAGATTTTTGGCTATAATTAAGGTATTCAAGGAAGCAGAGGCTTCAGCAAAATGGCTAGTTTGATTCCCCAGAGGACCAGCCACCAGCTTAAGACAACTTCCAACAAAATTCCTAACAATGCCCCCATATCCAGGTTTACCCGGATTCCCTTTAGAAGCCCCATCAAAGTTAGCCTTAATCCATCCCTACGGCAGAAAACACTAGACTAGACCTTCTCTTCTAGTCTCCTTGCTAGTAGTAGTGGTAGAAAGGTTCCACCTATCTTTAAAATCATCTTTAGCAGTAGGTCCCTGATCAGTGCAGTAGAGGCATTCAAAAATACTCCTAAAGATTTTATCTAAAACCACTTCAGGAATAGCCCTTTTATCCCTAAAAATCTTGTTGTTGCGGTCTTTCCAGATATTCCAGATAACAATCAGTAGAATAAGTTTCCAAGCCTCCACAATTTTAGGATTAGAATTAGGGAAATGCCATTGAAGCCAAGTGTCACCAAGAGAGTTTAGGAAGACCCAGCTTAGGTTCCACCTGGTGAGGATGATTTTCCAAATATCCTAGCTAAAAGTGCATTGATTGAGAATATGGCAAGCTGTCTCTTCTTCCCTGCAACAAAGAGAACACCTATTAGGAAAAATAATACCTCTTTTATGAAGATTGTCCAGGGTTAATACCTTATTTTGGATGAAAATCCAGAAGAAGATATTGACCTTAGGAACTAACTTCCTGTTCCAGACTTTTGCCCAGATGGGAATTTCTTCCACTGGGACATTGTGTATAGCCACAACAGAGGAAATAGAGTATTTCCCATCCAGAGTTTCCCTCCATATCAATCTATCATCTTTGTTGTCTCTAGGGATTTTAGTAGAGAGAGCAATTTGAAGGAACCTGAGACCCGGACACTGCTAGATAAAATCAATCCAGTTCCCATTTCTCCAGTAAACTCTTACCATTTCACCATACTTGCTTTTGAATCAGTCTTTCCAATCTGTAAGGATTGGGATTTCCTCTACAGGTTTATCCAGGATCCATCTATCTTCCCAAAATCTTATTCTCCTCCCATCCCCAAGGTTTCAACTTCTGCCAGCAGCAGCCCAGCTTTTAGCTGATTCCACAGCATTCCATATGGCGGATCCTTCAACATTAAAAGAGTTGTCAAAGAATTCTTCCTCAAAATGTTTCATATAGAGATATTTGTTTTTCCAGATAGAGTTCAATTCTCTTTCCTTCCCTTCGAATCTCCATATTTGTTTGGCTAATAAAGCTTTATTCATAGAACCAATGTTCCTTAAGCCCACCCCACCTGAGGCCTTAGGGGAACAAATTTTATTCCAAGAAATAAGGGGAATTCTATTTCTAACTTCCACTCCTGCCCAAAGGAACTTTTTTTGGATTCTTTCAATGGCTTCCACAAACTTTGAGGGGATTTTGAACAAGCTAAGAGCATACATAGGAAGATTTTGGAGAGTGGCTTTGAGCAGAGTGATTTTACTTGCTTGACTTAGGACAACCCCTTTCTAGCTAGTAAGTTTCAAGTTAATTTTGTCAATTAGCTTGTTCCATAAGGAATCCTTAGGCTTGAGACATAGAAGAAGCCCCAAATAGGTAGAGGGAAACTCAGAGATGTTGCAACCAAGGATCCTGCCAATCCTTAGTTGCCTTTGGACTGGGGTATTGATGAAAAATAGAGAGCTTTTATCCCAGTTGATTTTTTGGCCAAAGGCAGATTCATAAGTATTCAAAATAATCTTCATATTTTTAGCTTCCAAGATGGTGGCTTCCCCCATGGTAATAGAGTCATCAATGAATTGTTCATGAGAGTAGACAACATTGGATAAAGAAGGTTTTAGACCCTTAAGATTTCCATCTTCCACATTTTTAAGGATGAATCTACCCAAGCATTCAGCAAGAATGGTGAATAGGATACGAGATATGGGGTCCCCATATCTGAGACCTCTAGAGCTTTTGAAGAAACTAGATGGGGAGCCATTGACAATAACAGCAGAGGAGGAAGTTTCCATCAGTGGACAGAAGAGCTGAATAACTTTGTCACCAAAACCAAATGCTTTCATGATCCTAAGGAAAAAATGCTAGTTCACTCTATCAAAAGCTTTAGCCATGCCTAACTTTAGGAAGAATCCCTGGTTATTCACCACTTTTAGGGAGTGGATATTTTCATGAACGGAAATAATGGAGTCCAAATTTTGCTTTCTAGGGACAAAGCCATTCTGCTGGATAGATATAATCCTTGAAAGAATTTCCAATAACCTAGAAGTTAGAACCTTGGATAAGATCTTGTAGATAGAGTTACACAAGCCGATGGGTCTAAACTTGTTAAGAGAATCCGCTCAGGGGATATTTGGGATTAGGATAATGAAGGTGGCATTCAGTTCCTTAAGAAGTCTTCTAGAGCCAAAGAATTCCTTAACACCATTGCATATGTCAGCCTCCACTATGTGCCAGAAATTTTGGAAGAAAAACATGGGAAAGCCATCCGGACCAAGGGATTTATCACCTTGAAAGGAGAACACCACATTTCTGATTTTCAGATTAGAGGGAATACTGAATAAAAGGTGGTTGTCAGCTTCTGACAGGATAGGAGGGATAGCTTGTAAAAGGGTGTTTTGCTTGCTGAAATCCAGGTTATCCACATCAGCCAACAGGGTACTGAAATGCTCAAGAGTTTCCTTCCTAATGTCATAGCCCTCTGTTAGGATGCTTTTATTGCAATTTATTCTAGATATTTTGTTGGCTACCTTATGCTTAAGAGCAGTTAAGTGAAAGAAGTGGGTATTTTTATCACCTTCCTTCAGGAACAAGGCTATGGATCTATGTCTCCAGAAAGTCTCTTCATTAGAAATGATGGAGTGGTATTTAGATAAAAGATCATTTTCAGCCATCCTAAGATCTTCGGTCAACCCCACCTCTTGGATTCTATCCTAAACATACTTTATTTCAGCTTTGACTTGAATTTTGTTCTTGAATATGTCCCCAAAAATCTCTTTGTTCCATGTTTTAATTTTGGCTTTTATGATGTTGAGCTTTTTGGCAATTCTGAAAAGAGCCTTACCCTCTACTTCAGAGTTCCACTATTCAACAATGCAAGCTTCTAGAGAAGGATGGGAGAGCCAATCTTTTTCAAATCTAAAAGGGAAGTTTCTCTTTGCCAAAAAAGAGTTGGTAGTAAAGGAGATGGGGTAATGGTCTAAACCAATTTTGATAATAGAAGCAAGGGAACAACTATACTTAGAAAGCCAGTCAGGATAAATTAAAGATCTATCAAGCTTGACTTGAATCAGATTAGCTCCGGTTCTTCTATTGGTCCAGGTGAAATTGATGCCCTGGAGATCCACATCAATGAGATCTTGGTTATTAATGAAGTTCATGAGGTCTTTTTTCCCATCAAGTTGTAAAGGGATACCTCCCATCTTCTCTTCATCTTTGAGTGGGGTATTGAAGTCTCCCATGATAATCTAGCTTTGATCAGCAAACTGGAGTCTGTCACCTACAAGGCTTTTCCAATATTTAGCTCTCCCAGATTTGGTATTAGGCGCATAAAAATTAGATAACACCCAAAAAAAGTTGTCCTTAATATGCTCAAGCTAAACAGAGATCCTATTAGAAGAAGAGATGATTTCCTTTCCAGTAATGGTTTTTTGGTTCCAAAAAATTGTAGTTCCTCTAGAAGCTCCCTCCGAGTTAGATCCTATGACTCCATTTTCTTTGAAAATTCTAATCTTTTCAAATTTTTCTTTAGACATCTTGGTTTCCTGAACAAGGAGCACATCTGGTTTATGATCTCTGATGATGTTTCGTAACACATCCTACTTATGAGGGGCATTCAGCCCTCTGATATTCCAGGATATTATCTTCATACTTTAACTGGGGATAGGGCTAACTCAATGGAACACTATGTTCCATCAGCATGGTTCTTCCAGCTTTCCTATTCCCTTTGATGTTTTAGGGATTGCCTTCCCTACTTTTTGTTCTAACTTCCAACATCTGCCTTTTTCTTGATCTTGCTTCTAGTTGGGATTCCTCCATTGAATTCTAGCTTGTTCGATTTTCCTTCTCTTGATCTGAATATCCAGAGATTCCCATCCAACAAATCCATACTTTGAGAAGGGGTTTTACAGAGGAGAGGCTTTGGGCTTCCATTGGTTAAAAGTAGTAAAGGCTCAGTATCAGAAGGGTCTTGAGCTTCATTAAAGTTTTCCTCAACTAGTTTTGAGAGTGAAAAGGTTGGAATGGTCTCTTCCTTCTCCTGACTCCCTGATCCAGCCTCCTGGTCTAGAATGGATTCTTCCTTCTCCTGACTAAAAGATCCAGTCTCCTAGTCCTCTAGGTTTTTTTTATTGTTCAACTCAATTCCTTTCTCTACTTCTTTAGAGCTCTCTAGTTGGTCATTACTACTACTCCCATTCCTCTTGGCTTCATTCATAAGATCTGTTATATCCTTATTTTGGTTACACTCAGTTGTTGATGAGTCTCCTTTTTTATTTATGATTTGCCAGGTCTTTTTGTTGTTGTTGTTGCTATCAGTCTTGTTTTCCTTGTTTTTCTTGAGCAGACATGATTTAGCCCAATGCCTTGATTTTTTGCAATGGAAACAAGCAAACGGTAGAGATTCATATTTAATAGCTTGGGACCATTTTTCAAGTTTAGAAATAATGTCTATGGATTGAGGCATATCTATCATTTGATTAACATTTACACAGATGCAAGTAAAGACTAACCTTGATTTAGCTGTCGTCATCAGGTCGATCGACAAGAGTTCTCCAAAGGATTTTGCAATGCCCTTGAAAACTTCCTCATTCCAGTGTTCCAACGGAAGACCCAGAAGGCACGTCCAAATTGGCGTAGAAACAAAGAAGGATTCGTCAAGGATGAGATTCAAGGCCCATTTCCAAAGACCCAGGGATGACTTGCCAAACATCCAAGGGCCTTCATAGAGAGCTTTATTCATGTCTTCTTCAGAATTGAAAGTGAAGGTAAAAAACCCTCTAGGCAGCGCTGCCACTTCCACTTGTCCTTTAACAAGCCATTTTCTCCTTATGAAATTCCTAACATCATCAATGTTAGGCCTAAAGCCGGAGAATCATCCTACTAATGTCATAGAAAGGCTAGCAACAGTCATATCAACCACTTTGTCTGGAACAGAAATAGCAAACTATCCAGAGGCGGGGTCTGAAATGTTTGTTACTTTCGGGAGCCCAGATTTAACCAGTGGCTTCACTCCAAAGAGCGAAGACCATTTTTTACCTTTACCTCTATTGTGTGGGTCCCTGGGGTTTGAATCTTTGTCTTATCCTATTTTTTATTTTTCCTTGTTCTCTTCTGACCCTTGAGGTGCCTGACCCCCTGCCTGATTGCTAGTTCAGATCCTAGAAAAACTGCAATCTCTAGGAAATCCGTTATTCCCAGGGATTCCACCATTTCCCAATTTGAAATTTGGGATTCCCACTTCTTTTCACTCCGCACTTGCTCCCATTCATAAAACTCTATAATATCTTCCCCTAAAGAAATTCGAGGGTCCAAGTTTGGGTAAATCTTGGATGGAGAGTTTGCATTAGCAAAGATTATTAAAAAGGATTAAGACACTAAGAATTGGTACAAAAGAAATTTTGTCCTCCTGACTTGGAATAGTAGTCTATCACTCTTGCATGATCAACTATTGGTAGCCCTAGAAATAATTATGGAAAATAGTGAGGCTCCTATCAAAGATAATTGGAGAATTCACTGGATCGAGAAGTTGTGAAAGAAATTTGTTTAAAACATTGTCATGTCCAAGAAAAGGACTAAGGTTATGAGATTCTTCAATGGAGGAGTTCACTTCTAGAGGATTTTTGTAATCTCTATATTGAGGTAGGGATCAAGAGGGAGTTTTGTATTCAGCAAAATGAAGTCTTCTATCTAAAGGAGCTAGAGTGACTCACTCAGGAGAAGTGAAGGTGTCATCTAAGTGCTCTGCAAACATATTCAAATAGGGTGATCTAGGATGAGGTCGAGAAGGACAATCCTAAACTCTCGGAAGTCAGTAGTATCAAAGGGGTGCATCAAAAACCATTCCTCTAAGGCAAGCATTGCAAAAAACCTTGGACGAGGAAATCAGGAGGTTGATGCAAGTACTTAGAGCTTTAGAGGGGGTCGCATCATCATGAAGATCTGTTATAGTGTATATTTCTTTGTGATGGAGAAATATGAGGTGAAAGACCTTGTAGTGTATATTTCTCTGAGATAGAGAAATATGAGGTGAAATCCCTTGTAGTGTATATTTCTCTAAGACAGAGAATTATGAGGTTAAATCCCTTGTAGTGTATGTTTTTGTGAGATGGAGAAATATGAGGTGTAAGCCATGTTCATCTCTAAGGTTGAGATGAGACATCATGTTGAGAGACTCCATGACGATATCACATTGAGAGATTTTGTGATGAGCCATTGTACTTGATTTTTTCCACACATGGGAGTAGCCATGGTGGACATCACATTGAGAGACTCCATGATGAAATTGCATTGAGAGACTTCATGATGGACACTTGTGCACATGTTTCTCTCCACACATGGGAGTAGCCATGGTGGATGTCATGTTTAGAGACTCCATGATAACGTCACGTTGAAAGACTCTATGATGAACCTTTATGATTTCCATAAATAGATGTAGCCATTGTGGGTGTCATGTTGAGAGACTCCCTGACATGGATATCTAGAAAATATCTCCCTATCTATAGAGCCACACATCTATTAGAACACCATAATACCACTTTAGCCACCATATGACCCCTTAGGACACCATATTGTCCTAAAGGATCATATAGTGTCATAAGGGGTCATATGGTGTCAGTAGGAGTCATATGGTGTCCTAAGGGGTCATATTGTGTTGTTATGGGTCATATTGTATCGTTAGGGGTCATGTCATGTAAAAAGATATTAAAAGTTCATATCATGTCCTAAGAGGTCATATGATGTCGTAAGGGGTCATATGGTATCATTAGGGGTCATATGAGGTCCTAAGAGGCCACACACATGTTAGAACACCATATCACCACTTAAGACACCATATTAACCTTGGGAATATCATGTGGTCTTAAGGGTTTATATGGTGTCTTAAGGGGTCATATGGTGTCCTAACGGGTCATGGTATGTACTAGGATGTTAAATTAAATCATATGGTGTCCTAAGGGGTCATATGGTGTCCTAAGGAGATATGGTATCCTGAGGTGTCATATGGGGTCCTAAGGGGTCATATGGTTTCATAAGGGTCATATAGTGTCCTAAGGGGTCATATGGTGTCGTTAGAGGTCATATGGTGTTCTGAGGGGTCATATGGTGTTGTTAGGTGTCATTTTGGGTTCTAAGTTGACACACGTGTTAGAACACCGTATGACTCCTTAGGACACCATATGACCCATTGGGACATCATATGGTCCTAAGGGGTCATATTGTGTTGTTAGGGGTCATATGGGGTCCTAAAGGGCCACACACATGTTACAACACCATATGACCCCTTAGGACACCTAATGACCCCCTAGGACACCTAATGACCCATTAGGACATCATATGGTCCTAAGGGGTCATATGGTGTCGTTAGGGGTCATATGTGGTCCTAAGGTGCCACAAACCTTTTAGGACACTATATGACCCCTTAGGATACCATATGATCCATTAGGACATCATTTGGTCCTAAGGGGATATATAGTGTCCTAAGGAATCATGTCATGTACTAGGATGTCAAAAGGGGGAAGGTAGTGATCAAGAGAACAAAGAGGGAGTGGAGAGAGACAATAGGTGGAGAAGAGATATGGAGGGAGGGAAGGATATATGTGGAGATAAGGAGGGAAGGTGAGAGAGAGAGAGAGGGAGAGACTATAGGAGAGACCTAGAGAGGGGAGAGAGAAGAAATAGAGAGAAGAGAGGGAGAGTAATAGGTCTAGAGTTTATGGGAGATAAAGAGGTGATAGGAGAGATAAGTGAAGGAGAGAGTTAATAAAGGGAGATGGGTAAGATGTGATGGAGAGAGAGAGGTGGAGACTAAGGGAGATAAATAGAGAGGGGATAGATGGAGAGATGAGAAATCTAGAGGGTGAGAAAGCGGTTAAATACCTAGATAGGAGAGAGAGCGGAGAGATAAATAGAGGGCATAGAGATAGGTTCCTAATGAGACATGGATAGAGATGCATAGAGGTGGAGAGGAAATGAGGGAGAAACCTAGAAATTTGAGAGAGGGAGGGAGAGAAAAAATGAGAGAGGTGACAACCTAGACAATGGAGAGAGAGAATAGATAAAAAATCAAAGAGATGAGTAAGAGGGGATGGATGCAGAGGTAGACATGGAAGGAGTCAAAGACCTAGGGAACAAGGAGATATATATGTTGGGAGAGAGAGAGAGAGAGAGAGAGATCATAAATGGATAGGGGTAAGGGGGAAGGGAGAGAAAGGTGGAGATAGAGGGAGAGAACTAGAGGGTGGTCAATTAGATAGCTGAGAAACCTATAGGAGGGGAGAGAGGTTGGTAATGATATAGGGAAGGAGAGGTATTGAGTTGAATAGGGAGGGAGGGGGAGACCTAGATATGGGGAGAGAGAGGATAGAAGGGATAGGTAGTAACCAAGAGAATGGAGAGGGAGGGGAAAGAAATAATACGAGAATGGCATAGATGAAGAAAAAGAGAAGGATTCAAGGATAGAAATGGGGTTAAGGATAGAATGAAAGGTAGAGAGGGTGGGATATACCTAGAGAGGGAGGAGATAATTGAGAGAGATAAGAGAGGGAGAGAGCTAGGTCTAGAGTTCGGGAAAGATAAAGTGAGTGAGATATAGAGATAATGAATGATAATAGGAGCATGCTAATTATTGAAATTTGGCATGCTGATTACTAAAATTTGACTGTCTGAAATTTTAAATGATCCTCTAAAACCTAAAATCTACATTATAACTCCTATAGAGCTGAAACCACTCTCAAATATCTAGACAATATCTACATAAAATATAAATTAAAGATATTTCTATAACTTAAATGTTATATTTTATGTATATAGCCTGCTGAAAAAATTAAGGGAATGCTAAATGCATTGCATACAAGTCCATGTTACTAGTCTAATTTTATGTAAGCAAAACACGTATGTGTTTTTCTTACTAAACATAACACCTATGTGTTTTTTATCTTCAAAAACCTATACGCATTTTTGTTTTAAAAAAATCATATACATTTTTAATCTAAAGAACTTGTACGCATTTTGCCTTGTACTTAGGCTTGGATAGCAAGGCTGAGGATTGGGAGCCTTTTTCCCTCTATTTTACGCATTTTCTTCTTCCAATCTAGTTTCTCAACTTCATCTTCACCAAGTTTACACATTATCAAGTGGGTATTTCTAAAATTTCGACCATAATTTCACCCATCTTTTGTGCTTTCTAACCATCTAATTCTTTTAAAATTTGAACAACATTGACATATTAATCTTGAATTTCTTTTACCAGTGTCTCCATAGTTCTCACAGACATATGTGTACCATTTTTTTAATAACTTTTGATCTACTTATCCAAAAAAAAATAAAAAATATATATTATTTTAGTGCACTTGATTCTTTACACTTTAAAAAAATGTGTTTTTCGATTATTTTGGTGCATGTTATGCGTCGCACATGAAGAAGTGCCTGATTTTCAGGATGTGCCCATTTCAAAACATCATTAAAAACAAAAATATTCAACAAAAAATTAGAAAAAAATACACAACTTCTAATGCTCACTCTTAGCTATCTTTCTACCAAAGGATTTGTCAAAATACTAAATCTCACTATGAATTTTTAATGTGAATGCTAAACACTATATTATTTTTTTTGAGATAAAATTAGGAACTATTTTCCGTGCACAAAGGATTTGACCCCCTTAATATTATCTAGTTTTGAAAAAAATTGGTAGTTTGGAAACTAGATTTAGAGTACTACAATATTTTTTCTTTGAGTATCTTCATATTTTGAGTTGACAAGTCTCAAATTTCTCCTCTGAGTCCAAGTTTAGCTGATTTCAAAAAAAAAAGGTGTCCACTTATACCCCCCTTTTTGCACACCATCTTGGTGCACTTACGTCCCTGACTACATCTATAGAATGTACCAACAATAAAGAATAAGTGTTTCTTGCTTGTACCTTTTACTAATGATCATGAATTTTATGTAACTAATAATAATTCATGCAATAACATTATGAGTCATAAAATTCATGCAATAACATTGGTAATAGTGAATCATGTATGCTTCTAGTATTGGTCTGTTTCTTTCTCTTTGGATAGGTTGATTCTATGAACTGTTGGTAATTTCTCTAAAGATTCCTCCAAGATGGATATAGGAGCATAATGATGATGAGAGATTTCATTCAAGGGAGAAAGAGATTCATGCATCATATGAGGAAGTCACAAAGGCTAAAGAATTGAGACTTAACTTCATTGGACACATCTCTCGAGGGCCCAAGGTTGGGTAAACCTTGGATGGAGAGTTTGCATTAGCAAAGATTATTAAGAAGGATTAACACACTAAGCATTGGTATAAAAGAAATTTTGTCCTCCTGACTTGGAATAGCAGTCTATGGCTCTTGCATGATCAACTATTGGCAGCCCTAGAAAGAATTATGGAAAATAGTGAGGCTCCTATCAAAGATAATTGGAGAATTCATTGGATCGAGAAGTTGTGAAAGAATGTTGATTAAAACATTGACATGTCCGAGAAAAGGACTAAGGTTATGAGATTCTTCAATGGAGGAGTTCACTTCTAGAGGATTTTTGTAATCTCTATATTGAGGCAGGGATCAAGAGGGAGTTTTGTATTCAGCAAGATGAAGTCTTCTATCTAAAGGAACTAGAGTGACTCACTGAGGAGAAGTGAATTTTTCATCTAAGTGCTGGACAAACCTGTTCAAACAGGGTGATCTAGGATAACGTCGAGAAGGACAATCCTAAACTCTTGCAAGTCAATAGTGTCAGAGGGGTGCATCAAAAACCATTCCTCTAAGGAAAGCATTGCAGCAAGTCTTGGATGAGTAAATCAGGAGGTTGATGCAAGTACTTGGAGCTTCAAAGGGGGTCGCATCATCATGAAGGTCTGTTATAGTGTATATTTCTCTATGATGTAGAAATATGAGGTGAAAGACCTTGTAGTGTATATTTCTTTGAGACAGAGAAATATGAGGTGAAATCCCTTGTAGTTTATATTTCTCTAAGACAGAGAAATATGAGGTGGAATCCCTTGTAGTTTATGTTTCTCTGAGATAGAGTAATATGAGATGAAATCCCTTGTAGTGTATGTTTCTCTAAGATGGAGAAATATGAGGTGTGAGCCCTTGTTCATCTCTGAGGCTGAGATGAGACATCATGTTGAGACACTCCATGATGATATCACATTGAGAGATTATGTGATGATCCATTGTACTTGTGTTTTTTCACACATGGGAGTAGCCATGGTGGACATCATGTTGAGAGACTCCATGATGACATCACGTTGAGAGACTTCATGATGGATACTTGTGCACATGTTTCTCTCCACACATGGGAGTAGCCATGGTGGATGTCATGTTGAGAGACTCCATGATAATGTCATGTTGAAAGACTCCATGATGAACCTTTGTGATTTCCAGAAATAGATGTAGCCATTGTGGTTGTCATGTCGAGAGAGTCCATGACATGGATATCTAGAAAATATCTCCCTATCTAAGAGGGAGTGTTAGTGTTTGGTAGCTTTAGAAGATCTTTACTCCTTAATTAAAGGCAGGTGGCCTACATATTGCAAATTATATTTTATATTTATTTCTTGTATGAGGCTGACCCTTGTGAAGAGTCACCTTGTTTGTGAAGATGAACCTTACCTTGTATATAAATAAGGCAATGCACATTCTTCCATGAGGGAGGATAATCCTAAGTCAAGTTCACACATGATCAGCAGATCTAACTAATCAAGGAGGATAACATTTAGCATCAAGGAGTGATGCTATTATTATTCCTTGTAACAATTCAGCCTTGAGTAAGGCCAATCTTGTAAAGAATATTTCTTCTCTTGTTCAAATGATATCTATATATAAGAGATATATATTTTGTTGGGTTTTTCTCCCTCGAGTTGGAGGGTTTTCCTAGAGTATCTGTTGTCTTCATTGTTCATGTGCTATTGTATTTCTGTATTTTTGCTTATTTTAAATGTGATCCTAAAATTCAACAAACCATAGCTTTGAAAATCTTGAACTTCTTCAATGCTTTAGACTTCTCCCTTAAGAAAGTAACCCACATTATCCTTGAATAGTCATCAATCAGCAACATGAAATACCTATCATACTACAAGCTTCTCAATCTAGAGGGACCATACAAATTAGTATGGACAACATCCAATATCCAATTAGAAGTATAATGTTTGGTTTTGAAATAAATTCTTGTTTGCTTCCCTAATTGACATTCCTTATACATACCAAATTAGAAGGATTTGCAGGCTTATGCAAATCTCTTATAGCTTGAGTGGAACTTATCTTAACCATGCAGTCAAAATTTACATGACACATCCTTCTATGCCATAACCAACTTTCATCAACTTGAGCAATCAAACAAATTTTACAACCAAGATCTTACATTTACCATTCTTGAATCGCAAATCATAATCCTTATCAACCTTCTACATACAAGACATCATCAGTGTTATACTTACCATCAAGAGAGATAGAACCTCTACTATAGATTATACCAGCTTTGTCATCTCCAAATCTCACTACACCACCATCATACTTTGCCATACTCACAAACTTACTCTTGTCACATGTCATATGATGAGAGAAACCATTGTCAATAACCCATTCATCTTTCTCTTCAACTTTAGCAGCCAAAGCTTTTTCTTTAATAATGCAACTAGTAGATTCAACGGTCGCTAGATCATCTTCCTTGATAGCAATGAACACCTACTCATCTCATGAATTTCTCTTACTAGACTCATCATCTATCTCACCTTTATTAGCAACAAAGTAACACTTATTCTAAGATTTAGGCTTATAAGTCTTAAATGGCTTCTTAGAAACTCTTTCCAGACACCTTGAGGCAAAATGTCATATCTTATTGCATGAAAAATATTTGAGAGGCAACTTTCCTTCATAATTACCGACACCTTTAGGCAATCTTCTAGCAATCAGGGATTCAAGTTCTTCAAGCTCTCTTTCATGTTCTTCAAGCTCTCTCATCTCCTTCTCATATCTAGATACTCTTGTTGATATTTTTCTTGAATTATATTTCTGCTTGCTGGATACATTAGCTTTAAATGTAGATTCAGATTTAGGAGGGGCTTCACCAAACTTTCTCAACTCAAAAGTAGAAAGCTTACCAATCAACATGTCTCTAGTCACATCTATTATCGTCTACATTTCTTCAATAGCAACAACCTTGTGCTTGTAAGCAAGAGGCAAGGATCTCATCACTTTAGCCATAATCTCAGATTCTTCCAATACTCCACTGGCGTGTCTGATTTTCAAAACAAGTTCATTCACTTTTTACATAAAGGAGGTAATGTTCTCATCTTTGCTCATCTTCAGCATTTCATACTTTCCCTTCAAGCTCTACAACTTAGCAACTTTCACATGGATATCACCTTCATACAAAGTCTCTAGCTTCTTCCATATCTCATGAGCAAACTGCAAATCCATCACTTTATCATCTTAGAATCAGACAAGGCACTCAGCAATGATTCCTTAGCTCTAATATTGAATTTAGCTTCCTTTATCTCATCCAAACTACTAGGACCATTAGTAGGAACATTATACACATTATTAGTTATCTTCCAATAGTCTTCATTGATACATTGCAAATGACATTCCATCCGGTTCTTCTAGAGAGTGCAATTTGTCCCATCAAACCTCAAACTATCCTTCTTAAAAGAAAAGGTTGTCATCCTGAATCTTCTCAAGTAGTCAAGCTTCTTCCAAAGGATCTATCTCTAATACCAATTGTTGGCAACAAGGCAGCAAACTGAGAGGGGGGGTGAATTAGTTTCCTCACAAACTCAACACAATTCTGACTTAAATTTAGATATGATAACTAGAAATGGAAGCACAAATCAACACCACATCAATATCACAAATAACACGAATATTTTTGACATGGAAAACCTAGTTAAGGGAAAAACCAAAATGGGAACCTACACACAATAATATAATACCCTATTAGGAGCAAATGAAATATTACAATGCGGAATGCACATGCATTCAGACACACAACCTAAAGCTCACTTATCAAATCACCAAAAAAGAAGGGATACAATCTTGAGGAAGACTCACTGTCTTACAAAAACATTCAAATTACATTTGGAGGATCATGAACTGATGAAATAGCATCTCCACATGCCTGGTTATAGTTTTGGTTAAGCACAGTCTGATCTTCTCTACCACACTCTTCTCTTCACACTTTCAAAAGATTTAAACACTTTCTTGCACACTTACTTGATCACACACTCGCAGATACAACACATATACATCTCACAAATAAATATTACATATATTTATACAAATCATCAACCTATATTTCAAGGTAGACTCAACCCTCAACACAAATAACAAGAATATAACCTCACATGCTACAAGAATACATGCAGACCTATAGACACATAAAAAAATTCATCAAATTTATCCTCATCTAACTTCAAATTTTCTCCAAGCATCGAGTAGATCCTTTTAATTTGTTTCATCATTTCATTATTATCCATTATTCATATTATTTCATATATCATAATATATGAATTACTCCATTCTTTGTTATATTATTATTCATATTATTCATCCACCAAATTTATTAAATAAACATTGCATCATATTCAGTTATTGTTAGAACATAATGTTATTAGGGATCACATCCTTATAACATTTATATATAATGTTCTAATATAAGCTTATAAAACCTTATATATTATATTCTTTATAAGCATATCCCATTTGAAATAATTATAATCTAATAACTATTAGATTATTAATTATTTATGAGTGGGGGTTATTGAAAAGGTGTGACTAGTGAAGTCACCCTTCCTCCTATATTTAAGGAGGTTCTCTCTCATTTGAGAGGTGTGAGAATTTGAAGCTTTATGGTGAGTTGTATAACTATGCATATGAGGTATTATTGACCATGTGGAAGTATTGGAGGAGTGTCCCCAAGTTCATGTCTATTTTATGATAGACTATATTTGTAAGTGTTTTAATTAAATGATGCTTTATGGGGTTTTTTACCCGAAAGGGTTTTCCCCATGTATATCTTGTGTAATGTGTACATTTTGCATGTATGTTTCATATTTCATTTACTATAATCTTGTTTATTAGTATCCTAAGATCCTACTTTCTAACATGGTATCAGAGCAGGTTAGGCTAGTACTAATCATTTTTACAGGTTATACTAGAAGACATATAAAATTTGATGGAAATCTTATTTATGCTTATCAACAAATTTTTGGTAATATCTCTTCCTTTCTACTATGTATTTTTTAGAGAAGTGCATCTCATATTATATTAAAAAAATAATTATCTTCATTGACCAATGTGATTACAATAAAAAGTTGGCCTCATAAAAGTTGACATTTGAGCATACATCATAAGAGGTAAATATTTTTTTTTTTTCAAAATTTGGCTTTGAGATTTTTTATTTCATCAACATCATAAGTTAATTACATTATTTCAATTACTATTAAATCAAATTTATATTAAGTGGATACTTGATAATTGACAAGACTTTTTAATAGATTGCATCATATATAATATATGTGGATATCTAAATAATGATTATGATATCCCTATTTATATATTCATTCCTTTACAATACCATATAATACATTATAGTATAGTGTAAAAAATAACATTTTAAAGTCATTGTGTATACTTGATACCTACTCATGTTTTGAGATAACAAGGTGAAGAAACCATTAGCCTTCTAGATTAGCTTTCTAGATTCCTTACTAACTATATATATACAAATATATCTCAAATAAGACTATCATGATTCTTTCCAACAAGACTAGATTTATTTTCAAGAGGATCTAAAGTATATACAATTTAATAATACGATATCTAACTATATCTCCATGATAATTTTTTTAATAACCTTAGGAAAATCCATCCCACAACTTCTTCTCTTGCTAAAAGATCTTCACTTGATTGATTTTTGAGATTAAATCATTTAAAAAATTCATAAATGAGTTACACCATCTCAAAACAAGTACATGAACACAACCATTTTAAATTCATCATATATCAAACAGTTTAATGTTTCCATCAATCTTATTGATTTTATACATTTTTTGAGGTATGTTCTCTTTAATAGATCAAAACCCTATACAAAATCTAAATCTAAATGATGTCCCTTTTGTGAAAAGGTAACTATCCTTTAATATTGACAATGAATTGTTATGGGCCAACCACAATGATCAATTAATATTGAACTAGTTATCATAAAAAGCATTGATGCAGAGCATCTATCACAAACCATAAAACCTTCATTCAAGGGTAGACTTTAAACTTGAATAAAGAGGCATATAAAAAGATAAAAAAAATTATATCATAATATTCACCATAACATGAGAGAACAAATTCTTTATTGCCATGGAATACCCTAGTTCAGGGTTTCATCCTTTAAAAACTATTTTCACCAAAATGACCACACAAACTTCAATTCTTAACCACATTAAGTAAGAAAAAAATAAATAGAAAGAATATTTAGAGAAATTTCCAACATATATATCCTTTCTTCATTACTATTCCTCATGTGACCACACCAAATGCTGCAACCAGACTGTTGTTGCCTTCACCAATCTGCCTTTCACCATGAACTGTAACAAATAGTCATCAATAACATTTACAATATTTATATTAAATACAATCGCTTTGGTCAGAATTTATATTACAAAGTTACACAATTCCTCTCAAAATTTGAGCCAGATCCAATGGTTAAATCAAAAGTTATGATCATTTTCCCAAAAATGGGTAACCCTTGGTAGGGTTTTGACAATTATTGTAAAGAAAACATATCTTGCCAAATACTCCACAAAAATGCACAAGAAATGATTCATCTAAAATATATTTCATTAATATATCATTCAATAACTTCTACATATAAAAATTACACCAAATGGGATCCTCCATGGGTCTATGACAGCCACAGATTCCTTAAAACCTCATGACAATTTGAGGGTTTGATGGATAATCTTTGTCAAATCCCCTCCAAACTGATCTACCCTCTTGATTTCGACAAAACATGGTTTTATAAACCATTTCCAGCTCCTTTATAACTACTATAACCACCTCATGACCAATGGATTTTATTTTTACACTTTTGTTGCACCTTTTGGCAATGTTGCAACTTTACAGTTTTTATATTTTTTGTATTTTTGACATAAATGACTCTAACCCTTACATGGACACTTTTAACACTTCAAGATGGACCAAATATGATATCTTTGGACAAAATGGCTCACTTAGAAGCAAAGAGATTTAACTCTTAATGTGCCATGTGAAATCACGAGCTTGCTATCTATAAGTTAGACACGTCATAGAGAGTCATACGTACTTTTATGAATAAACATGTAAAAGCTTTTTATGGAAATGCTTCATTAGTCCAACCTGAAATCTACATTTTATTTTATTTTTAAAAATGCACAAGGGAAGTGAACTGTTTGAAAGAATTCAATTCAAATATATTAAGACTGCAATTGTAGCTGGATATGCACAAAATAAATAATTTGATTTCATGAAAGATTAGGTATATATATGAAGAATAGTCTTATTGGGGCTTCTTTCACAATATTATAAGATATGGTGTAGACTTGCCCTTTCCTATATCATCCATTATAAGTGTTGATATTTCATAATTCCCTTATAACTATTCTTTATAATATCTTTGATAGTTATTTAGTATGAGTGGATGTAGTAATGTCTCTTTTGTCATTTTATGCTATCTTTTATAAATAACTTGTTAGTGAGACATAAACAAATAAACAAGCACTTCATAACTAATGGTGTTGATCCTTCCATATGAATTTTTAATACAGTTGATTCATCTAGTCTTAGTTCATATTTTCATGTGACCCTCCCAAAGTACCTTTTATTATTTATATTAGTCCTTTAAGTGCATCACAAAAGTCACATGTGAACTAGTAGGAATAAAGGAATGAACATCATGATTTATCTCAAATTTAATTTTTATAGGTATTTGATGGAGGATATGCCTTATGTTACCATTAAGAATATTCTTGATTATAGTATGTTTGATAAGCAAATTCCTTGATATCAAACTATCACAATGATAAACAGGAAATCATCTATCTATTTATAAATGTAGGGTAAAATATTTTCTTATGAAATGTACAAGCTAGTAAATATGCATAAGTAAATTTAAAAATTTCTCATTAGCATCCTTTTTTGGAGATCCAAGTGATTTGTTATTCTATTCTATATTTGATCCATTTTTTTCCAATCAAACTATTTATAATGGGTGACTATCGCCCTTATAAACTGTCTAGGGAGCAAACCTAGAAAGGATAGCTCACTCGTTGCCTAATTTTTTATGGATCATTACTATATGTAGTAGCATGTCTATTTTTGTATTTTAAACAAGACAACAAATTATTCATTCCTATTCTCATGAAAATATATGTTGATCTCCTTTCTACCAATCATTGGAGTATATTTTATATTTATAAGGAATTTTATATGATCTTTGGCAAATGACAAAAATAATATTGTGTTCTTTCTTTGCACCAAAGATCAAGTTTAATTGATTACTATGTTACTAACTATATTGTTTCTTTTATGACGAGGTTATGTGTTATTATGCAAATTGGTGCAAGCGTTATTATATGGATGATGCAATACTTTAATGAGAAGACTATCTTCTATTTGTCTTTGAATCAGATGGGCAAAATATGAATGTAGCTCTTGAAGAATCAATATGGCCTTGAAGATTTATGGAAGAGTTCCATTTGGATACATATGAAAGTACCATATTACTTGAAGTTACTTTACTCTTTCTAGAGAATATCATTTCTAAACATCAAAATGAACATTAGAGATCATGGGCACCTCACTCAAGTGAAAGCATTCTATAATAAAGGCACCTTGAAGATCATGGGCACCTCACTCAAGTGAAAATATTCTATAATAAAGGCACCTTGAAGATCATGGGCACCTCACTCGAGTGAAATCATTCTATAATAAAGACACTTTGAAGATCATGAGCACATACTATATATTATAATTTTAGCCATCACTTTGAAATCCTCTATGCAGTGATTGACTTTGAGATGATGCCATTAAGGGGGAGTGTACATGACACCACCTAGTGGTTAAATCCTAGATTTAAGACCTAATAGGCATAAGACCTTTAGGCATCATATGCTCCAAATTCAATAATGCTTGGCCTTAGGTGATGCCATTGAGGGGGAGTGTGCATGCCAATGACACCACCTAGTGGCTAAATCCTAGTTTTTTAAATCCTATGAGTAGGCATATGTCCTAATAGGTATGAAATAAGACCTATATAGGCATTAGTAAGTCCTTCAAGCCTGCAGATAGGCATATGTAAGTCCTTTTTGTTTTTAATTACTGCAGGTAGGCATTAGTAAGTCCTATAGGCACATTTGTGCTTAAGTCCTATGGGCATTTGTAAATTCTTCTCCTTGTAAATCTTCCACTTGTAAAAGCATTGTATTAAGACCTACGAGCACTATGTAATGAACCTGGGGAGAGACTAATTTGAGGGGACCATGGATCTAATATAATTTTTTTAAGACCTCACAGCATCATTTTTAAAACACTGGGATTATAAATTATGACAAGATGACTTTCATGTAGTCCGGAATGCATGATCTTCATGTTGGCATATATTTGTGTCCCTATTTATCACTGTCAAAGAAGACCTATGTTACTAGGGTGCTTCATTTTTTCTTCTATGGAAATTGACACCCTGATGCCTAATTTATCTGTGAGAACATCTATTTATACCTTGCTCCTCCTTATTTTTAAGCTTGGAAGCCAATCTATTATTTGCATATCTTTTGCATCCATGGGTATGTGCAGGATCATGGTGTACCAAAACAGGGCCTTAAGTGGCAAAGAAATTTCAGAAAATCGAAGTTATGCAACTTGACATAAAAATTTGAATAAGTTGTGAACATTATTTTTAAAATATGTAAGAAGAGAATATATTGAAAATTGAATGTAGTTTCTAAGCTACTAGTTGTTTTTTGGAAAAAAAAATCTTATTTGATGAAAATTTCAAATTTTAATGCAGTGGTACTAAAATTTCAGGAAAAAAATAAGAAGTAGATGTATGTCTGACCACCCTAATCACAATCAAATCATAATATTTTTTTATAATATTTATAATATAAGTATTAGACTCATGTTCGGAAGTGACACATTTTTATTTTTTTTATAAAGTAAATAATTATTTATGAATTGTTTACTACAACTTTTCAGAAATTCAAAAACTCCTACGTTTGACCACCTTAACTTGGTCAAAATCTTATGAAATTTAATTTTTTTTTATTTTCCCTTATAGTAGACAAAGCATAGGATGTGATGCATGTTTCAGATTCAAAAAATGTTATACCGTTTGAAATTTATGAGTGTTTTTCAATCAGTCTATCAATCAAGACTATTGTCAGAATTCAATTAGAAAATAAATAATAATTATTTATTAAAGTCAAAATAAGACAAGCCTTATATTGTTGGATGGGAACGTCCTTAAAAAACCTTTTTCATTTTATCAATTTTGGCTACAAAAAAAGTCATCAGCCACTAGTGTAAAGTCTAGAAAATCAAGGAATACTGAAAAACGCATTTTTTTAGTTGACTTTCCAGGCTTGTCACTTCCAAGCCAAATACCAAAGCATTCTCAAGCCAAAATTTGAAATTTGAAAATTTGACTACAAAAATCGAATATCCGACTTTAATAAGTAAATTCTCTAGCTAAATTTGCCCATAATTAATCTAATGTTCATTAATATAATAATATATTAATTTATAAATAAATTAGTATATGATATTAGGGAGAGAGAGAGAGAGAGATGGAGAGAGAGGGAGGGAGGGGAGCGAAGGGAGAGAGAGATAAAGAGATTAGCGGAGAGAAAGAGAGAGAGGGAGAGAAAGAGAGAGAGAGAGAGAGAGAGAGAGAGAGAGAGAGAGAGAGAGAGAGAGAGAGAGAGAGAGAGAGAGAGATTAGGGGAGAGACAGATAGACAAATGGGGAGGGGGAAGGAAGAGAGAGCAACAAAGAGAGATTAGGGGAGAGAGAGATAGATGGAGAGATTAGGCGAGAGAGAGAGAGAGAGAGAGAGAGAGAAGGATAGGGAGAGAGAGATTAGGGGAGAGAGAGAGAGATTAGGGAGAGGGGGAGAGAGAGATTAAGACACCATAGGACCCAAAGTGACCCAATATGGTGTCATAACGAGTCATACGGTAGCCTAAGGGGTCATAAGGGTTCATGGGACACCATATGACCCCTAAGGACAACATACGACCCATTATGACACCATATGGTGTCGTTAGGGGTGATATGGTGTCCTAGAACACCATATCACCCCTTAAGACACCAAATTGTGTCGTTATGGGTCATATGGTGTCCTAAGGGGTCATAGGACACAATATGACCTCTTAGGACACAATATGACCCAAAACGACCTAATATGGTGTCTTAAGGGGTCATATGGTGTCCTAAGGTGTCATATGATGTGTTAAATGGGTCATATGACACAATATGACCCACTAGGACACAATATGACCCATAACGACCAAATATGGTGTCTTAAGGGGTCATATGGTGTCGTAAGGGGTTATAGGACACCATATGACCCCTATGGACACCATAGGACCCCTTATAACATCATATGGTGTTGTTAGGGGTCATATGGTGTCCTAAGGGGTCGTAGGATATAATATGAACCCTTAGGACACCATAGGACCCAAAGTGACCCAATATGGTGTCATAAAGGGTTGTATGGTGTCCTAAGGGGTCATAAGGGTTCATAGGACACCATATGACCCCTTATGAAACCATATGGTGTCGTTAGGGGTCATATGGTGTCCATAGGTGTCATATGGTGTCCTAGGATACCATATGAACCTTTAAGACACCAAATTGTGTCATTATAGGTCATATGGTGTCTTAAGGGGTTTTAGGACACCATAGGATCCCTTATGACACCATATGGTGTCATTAGGGGTCATATGGTGTCCTAAGGGGTCATAGGACATAATATGACCCCTTAGGACACCATAGAACAAAAAGTGACCCAATATGGTGTCATAATGGGTCGTATGGTGTCCTACGGGGACATAAGCATTCATGGGCCACCATATGACCCCTAAGCATAACACAAGACCCCTTATGACACCATATGGTGTTGTTAAGGGTCATATAGTGTCCATAAGGGTCATATGGTGTCCTAGGACACCATATGACCCCTTAAGACACCAAATTGTGTCGTTATGGGTCATATAGTGTCCTAAGGGGTCGTAGGACACAATATGACCCCTTAGGACACAATATGACCCAAAGTGACCCAAGATGGTGTCATTGTGGGTCATATGGTGTCCTAAGGGGTCATATGACACAATATGACCCATAACGACCAAATATGGTCTCTTAAGGGGTCATATGGTGTCTTAAGGGGTCGTAGGGCACCATAGGACCCCTTATGACACCTTATGGTGTCGAAAGGGGTCATATGGTATCCTAAGGGTTTGTAGGACATAATATGACTGCTTAGGACACCATAGGGCCTGAAGAGACCCAATATGGTGTCATAACAGGTCGTATGGTGTCCTAAGGGGTCATAAGGGTTCATGGGACACCATATGACCCCTAAGCACAATATAAGACCCCTTATGACACCGTATGGTGTCATTATGGGTGATATGGTGTCCATAGGGGTCATATGGTTCCCTAGGACACAACATGACCCCTTAAGACACCAAATTGTGTTGTTATGGGTCATATGGTGTCCTAACATGTCGTAGGACACAATATGACCCCTTAGGACACAATATGACCCAAAGAGACCCAATATGGTGTCAATAGGGGTCATATGATGTCCTATGGGGTCATAAGGGTTCATGGGATACCATATAATAGTTTAGGATAGAATATGACCCCTTATGACAACATATGGCGTCGTTAGGACCCCTTAAGACACCAAATTGTGTCATTATGGGTCATATGGTGTCATAAGGGTTCATAGGACACAATATGACCCCTTAGGACACAATATTACCCATAGCAATCCAATATGGTGTCATTAGGTGTCATATGGTGTCCTAAGGGGTCATATGATACAATATGACCCATTCTGACACAATATGACCCATAACAATAAAATATGGTGTCTTAAGGGGTCATAAGGTGTCCTAAGGGGTTGTAGGACACCATAAGACCCCTTATGACATCATATGGTGTCGTTAGGGGTCATATGGTGTCTGAAGGGGTCGTAGGACATGATATGACCCCTTAGGACACCATAGGACTCAAAGCAACCCAATATGGTGTCATAATGGGTCGTATGGTGTCCTAAGGCATCATAAGGGTTTATGGGACACCGTATGACCCCTAAGGACAACATAAGACCCCTTATGACACCATATGGTCTGTTAGGGGTTATATGGTGTCCATAGGGGTCATATGGTGTCCTAGGACACCATATGACCCCTTAAGATGCCAAATTGTGTCGTTATGGGTCATATGGTGTCCTAAGGGGTCGTAGGACACAATATGACCCCTTAGAACACAATATGACCCAAAGCAACCCAATATGGTGTCGTTAGGGGTAATATGGTGTCCTAAGGGGTCATATGATGTCTGAAAGGGGTCATATGACACAATATGACCCATTAGGACACAATATGACCCATAACGACCAAATATGATGTCTTAAGGGGATATGGTGTCCAAAGAGGTCGTAGGACACCATAGCACCCCTTATGATACCATATGGTGTCGTTAGGGGTCATATGGTGTCCTAAGAGGTTGTAGGACATAATATGACTGCTTAGGACACCATAGGGCCCAAAGAGACTCAATATGGTGTCATAACGAGTTGTATGGTGTCCTAAGGGGTCATAAGGGTTCATGGGACACCATATGACCCCTACGGACAACATAAGACCCCTTATGACACCATATGGTGTTGTTAGAGGTGATATGGTGTCCATAGGGGTCATATGGTGCCCTAGGAAACCACATGACCCCTTAAGATACCAAATTGTATCGTTATGGATCATATGGTGTCCTAACCGGTCTTAGGACACAATACAATCCCTTAGGACACAATATGACCCAAAGTTACCCAATATGGTGTCATTAGGGGTAATATGGTGTCCTAAGGGGTAATAAGGGTTCATGGGACACCAGATAACCTCTAAAGATAGCATACGACCCCTTATGATAGCATATGGTGTCGTTAGGGGTCATATAGTGTCCATAGGGGTCATATGGTGTGCTAAGACACCATATGGCCCCTTAAGACACCAAATTGTGTCATTATGGGTCATATGGTGTCCTAAGGGGTCCAAGGACACAATATGGCCCCTTAGGACACAATATGACCCAAAGCGAGCCAATATGGTGTCATTAAGGGTCATGTGGTGTCCTAATGGGTCATATGATGTCTTAAAGAGGTCATATTACACAATATGACCTATTAGAACACAATATGACCTATTAGAACACAATATGACCCATAATGACCAAATATGGTGTCTTAAGGGGTGATATGGTGTCCTTACGGATTGTAGGACACCATCAAACCCCTTATGATACCATATGGTGTCGTTAGGGGTCATATGGTGTCCAAAGGGGTTGTAGGACATGATATGACCCTTTAGGACACCATAGGACCCAAAGAGACCCAATATGGTGTCATAACGGGTCATATGGTGTCCTAAAGGGTCATAAGGGTTCATGGGACATCATATGACCCCTAAGGACAACATAAGACCCCTTATGACCCCTAATATTGTTGGCATTACATTAAGTTTGTTGATATTGAGAAGGTTGTTGGAGATTGATGATGTAATTGATAAAGGATGATTACTGTCTTAATAATATTATTTTGTCATTGATGTCAAGCAATTGATTTTCTGATTTAGTATGATGTTGCCATATCTTAAAGAGTATGTTTTGATGAGTATAAAAATGTTGGTAAGTGACACAAAAAGAATGTGAAAATGAAGGGGAGTATAAGTTATTCAATGGGAAACTATTACCGAGTTAGACAGTGATGAGATTATGTTATTTTGATTGTTTTGATATCCTATATATGTGTATTCGAAGACTAAATAAGAAGGAAAATATTTCATGTAATAGAATGAGTAAAGGTTTGATATTATTTTACCAAGCAAGGAGCTAGTCGATAAACACCAAGGTTATCAGTGCTGGTTAAAGAAGGAAGAAGTTATCAAGTAAAGTTCTGTATTTATCATGTATCAACCGAGCATTAACAGAATGCATTGGATGAATAAATACATTATTAAATGAAAGATGCCAATGAGCTGGAGATTTATAGAAGATTGGAATGTCATGCAAGAAGTTTGTTAAGAATCAACAACATTGAAAATTCAAGAGTTAGATCTACAACACAGATTGAATGGTCATAACTAAGCACAAGTACCAAGGAAGGGATACAAGTTTCAAGGCAAGATAAAAAGTTTTTCAGTTCGAAGGATTCAATGAACCTAGTCAATTTTGAAGATCTGATGGCTAAGATTAATCATGGGAAATGTGATTAGGGAGATTAAGCAGTTAGGAATTGCTTATAAATAAGGAAAAGTTGATGAACACAGAATGCGGGCAAATAGAAGAACAATGATGTTGCTGAAGTGATTACCGAGTACATAATATTGAAGATCAAATTGAAGAACAGATTGAGAAGCCTAGCAAGGAGGAAGATAAGTCTTATGACAAGATTATTTTGAGCACATAGAGTCTTCTTTAACATTTCAAATGTGAAGTTGCAGATATATTTTATTACTGTTATTTATTTTTGTAAGTGATAGAAAATCTCTTAACCGAGTGGACCTAACAGTCTTATTTGTAAATCTTCTAGCAAGGTAACATTTTGAATGAGTGTTTGAAATCCTTTGACAAGGTCACTTCTAACAAAGTGCAAGATTTTGATAGATATGAGGGAAATCCCTTGACCGGGTCACATCTAGCAATGTGTTTATGTAATCTTTAACAAGATTGGCTTTTAATTGAGCATACTCTAGAAGAGTATATTTTCTTAGTGGGTTCGAAATCCCATAGTGGTTTTTGCCCTATTTGGATTTCCACGTTAATTCTGGTGTTATATGTGTTTTGTTGTTTCAAGTTTATCAATTTATGAGTTTGAATGATTTACAGTCATAGTTGTATATCAAGTAAGTTCTACCGAGGTTGAATCTAGATAGATCATTGTATTGTGAGTTTATTTGATTCACCCCCCCCCCCCCCCGCCTCTCTCATGTAACTAATAATTGGTATCAGAGTTAGAACTCCAAAAGAAAAGTTTAAAGGAACTTGAGGCAAGATCCGAAGATGTATAAAAGGGATACACCAAAGTTGAACAAGTCAAGTTTCTCCACATGGTAGACAAGGATGAAGCTGCACTTATCAGGAATTGGAGAATATGCAACATATTATCTGGAGAATGATTACACTGCACCTAGCACCTACCCGATGACAATGGAAGAGATAAATGAAAAGCAAGAACATATTCAATCAATGATTGAAATAACATTAGCATTGATCAACTCAGAGTTTAATGATCTAGAAGGTTGTAATGATGCCAAAGCTATGTGGAATAAGCTTATATATGTGTATGGTGGTGATGAACATGTTCAAAGAGCAAAAGTAGATAGTCTAAGAGGACAACTTGAATCCATGAGAATGAGTGAAGGTGAGAACATAATCCAATACAGTACAAGGTTAAAGGAAACTGTCAATCAAATCAAAGGAGTAGGAGGAACTATTGAACAAAAATGATGTAACAAGTAAGTTGCTGAGAACACTTCTACTTGCTTATGCCATTCAAGTCTTTGCAATTAATAAATGAAGGTCTATACCAAACTTGCCAGTCTCTTTGGATGCTACTATCGGTAAGCTACATATTTTTGAGTTAAGTAATATTGATAACGGTGGGTCTTCAGTTAACAAAGTTGAATTTGCATTCAATTCTTTTCATCCTGGTGAATCTAATGATTACAATGATAGAATGTATAAGTATGCTGAAGGAAATCACAGTGGAGCAAGTGAGAGATTTCATAAAAGCATGGAAGAAGTACACAAACTATATGAGGAAATCAAAAAGCAAGAAGAGTTTGAAGCATTATTGGCTAGAAGGTTACCGAGAAGCAAAGGTAAGTATAAAGGAAAGTTACCTTTGAAATGTTTTAACTATGATAAAATTGGACATATGGCTTCAAACTATCTTGACAAAGAATCTAGTGAAAAGAGAGAATACTGAGATGACAGACAAAAAGACAACAAATACAGAGGGCACCGAGACTTCAAAAGGAGAGATAGAAAGACATGCCTAGTAGCTAATGAGAAATCCAATGATGATAAATCCAATGGGACTGAGACTGAGGAAGTTGTATATGTGGCTATCAAAGATGGATCAGATGAAGAAAGGTATGCAGAAAAATCCTTAATATCACACATTAATAATAATGATTCTTGGATCATAGATAGTGGATGCTCACATCACATGACAGGTGATAAACACAAGTTTGTTAAATTAGAAGATTATGACGGAGTTTATGTAAGATTTGGTAATGATGCACCATGTCTTGTGAAAGGTAAAGGGTCTATCACACTTCTTGACAATGCTAAATATGATGATGTGTATTGGGTTGAAGGTCTAAAATACAATTTGTTGAGTGTAGCATAGCTAAACAATACTGGATACCAAATAGAATTTCATAAAGGAATTGTCAAAGTTCATGACAAACATGGAAAGTTGGCTACTACCAGGACTCAAACAAGAGGTAATACATTTCATCTTGACGCAACTCAGAACAATTGTCTGTATGCTAAAATAGAAGATACCTGGTTATGGCATAAAAGGTTTTGTCATGTAAATTTTGATAACCTGATCAAAATAAGTAAGAAGCAGCGAGTAAGAGGTCTACCAAGCTTGGAAAAACCTGAGAATGCATTATTCCGAGGATGCCAGATGGGTAAGATGACAAAATCAAGCTTCACAAGTAAGTCTTACACTCCTA
This sequence comes from Cryptomeria japonica, assembly GCF_030272615.1. Taxonomy (NCBI): domain Eukaryota; kingdom Viridiplantae; phylum Streptophyta; class Pinopsida; order Cupressales; family Cupressaceae; genus Cryptomeria; species Cryptomeria japonica. The sequence continues at coordinate 203,921,373 of NC_081412.1, read as the reverse complement.
AAAAAAAATTTAGATCTTGTACACACCGATCTTTGTGGTCCTATGAAAGTTCAAAGCTATTATGGTGATAAATACTTCATATTATTTGTGGATGATTACTCAAGGATGATGTCAGTTATGTTTTTTAAAGAGAAATCAGAAGCTTTTCAAATGTTCAAATGGTATAAGGCAAGAGTTGAAAATGAAACAGGAAGACAGTTGAAATGTCTAAGATCTGATAGAGGAGGAGAGTTCATTTAAGATGAATTTAACTTATTCTACAACGATCATGCTATAAAGAGACAAGTATCTACACCGAGAACACCACAGCAAAATGGGATAGCTGAAAGAAGAAACAGATCAATTGTAGATTGTGCCAGAACTTTGATGATAGAAAAGAGAGTACCTCAAATATTTTGGAGAGAAGCAATAAGCACTACAGTTTACACCCTGAACCGAGTACAACTGAAGAAAGGAACTATGAAGACACCATATGAAATCTGGTATGACAAGAAACTAGATGTAAGTTATTTTTATATATTTGGAAGTAGATGTTATGTTCACAAAGATGACAAAAATGGAAAATTCGATCAGAAAAGTGAGGACGTAACATTCTTGGTTATTCCTCTAGGAGTAAAGCATTTAAATGTCTGATCAAATCATCTAACAAAATAGTGGAAAGTGCAAATGTGGAAATTGATGAATTTGCAAAAAGGAATGATGAAGGAAACTCCAAAGAACCAGAAGATTATGAAGAGTTTATATATGTACAACCGAAAAGTCTAACCGACAAAGCCGGTGAAGAAAATACTTAGTTACCGAGTGATGAAGAAGATCATACAGAGCCTATCGAGACTATATTAGCAAAATATGTCAGAAGAAATCATGCATCAAGTCAAATTATAGGAGATAAGGATGATCCAGTGATGACAAAGAACAAACTAAGACAAAACACATGTCTAATATCCGAGTTTGAACCGAGGATAGTAAAAGAGGCATTAAGCAATGAAGATTGGGTGAATGCTATGACATAAGAGATTGAACAAATCAAGAAAAATGAAACATGGACACTAGTCCCAAGACTAAAAGAGAAAAATGTAATCGGTACAAAGTGGATTTTCAGAAATAAGCTAAATGAAAAAGGTGAGGTCATTCGGAATAAAGTAAGGCTAGTTTGCAAAGGTTATGCTCAAGGAGAAGGAATAGACTATGGTGAGACTTTTGCACCTGTGGCAAGACTTGAAGGAGTGAGAACATTGTTGGCATATGTTGCTTACAAAAATTTCAAGGTATATCAAATGGATGTTAAATCTACATTTTTGAATGGTATACTAGAAGAAGAAGTTTACATTAAATAGCCTGAAGGATTTATTGAAGAGAAGAATAAAGATCAGGTATGTAAGTTGAACAAAGCTTTATATGGCCTAAAGAAAGCACCTAGAGCATGGTATGAAAGGTTACACTCTTACTTAATCAAGATTGGATTTATGAGGACTAGTGAAAACAACATGTATATGAAGAATGATGAGATTAATGGAATACTGATTTCAGCTGTATTTGTTGATGATATTATTTTTTGTGGAAATGATTCTTTATGCAATAACTTTGGAAATGAAATGTGCAAAGAATTTGAGATGTCATTAATCGGTGAAATAAGGTATTTTATAGGTTTACAGATACTGCAAATGAAAAATGGGATTTTCATTACTCAATCCAAGTATATAAAGGAAATCTTGAAGAAATTTGGAATGGAGGATTCTAAACCTTTAAGTACTCCTATGACTACTAATTGTAAACTATCAAAGAATAATGAATCTGCATCTATTGATGAGACACTTTACCAATCTATGATTGGAAAGTTGCAATATGTAGTTCACAACAGGCCTGATATAGCACATGCAGTAGGTATAGTTGCAAGATTTTCTGTAGATCCCAAAGAAACCCATATGACAATAATCAAGAGAATTTTCAGATACTTGAGAGGCACCAAAGATTGTGGTTTACTATATAAAAAAAGGAATTATTTTGACTTAAAAGTCTATACTGATGCTGATTAGGTAGGAAATATTGATGACAGGAAAAGCACAAGCGGTGGAGCTTTCTTTTTGGGAGAAAGACTAGTGAGTTGGCTTAGCAAGAAACAAGGATGCATTTCACAGTCAACAATTGAAGCTGAATATATCGCTGCAGCATTGAATTGTACCAATATAGCATGGATCAAACAATTGTTGGAAGGTATGAATGAGACAGTTATGTTGGTATTCTGGTATGGTTTTGCCATTGATGTCAACACCTACTAAACACTTATCAACTCTAGCACTTTGGAGAATCAACAACATTCACCGACAAGCAAGTGACTCATGCATAGTCATCGGTATCTAGTACACCGGCATGATATTATGATCACCAGCACTTGGAATGATATAGAAAACACTTGGTAATGTCAAAGACATCGTGTGGACACTTTGTCCTCGAGTTTTGTTTATTGGTATACTCATATTTGCATATTTGTTGTTATCGATAAATAAGTCCAGGGTTACACTGGCAGGTTTATCTTTTCCAAATCAGCATGGCACGCTATGGAAATGATTAATTATTATTGTAAATGCATTAAGCTGACATGTTGAATCAGTTATTGCATCGGATATTGTATTGTTTGTAAAATGTTTTTATTGTAATATCTTGTAGAGCCGACCTACTAAAATTGGTCTTAGGTTATGGTATAAATGTAAGATCTTATTTGTAAGATAAGATGTGGAATGCGAAAAAGGATTGTATGAAGGTATATGCGAGAATAAGTAGAGCTATACACGCAGACATCATTTGAAGATTGAAGGAAGGGTTTTTTTGAAGACAATCAGAACTACACCAGTACTAAATCCAACATATAAAGATGTTATTTTGTGTAGTACATTCTTATTGGATTTAACCATCCAACTGTAGTCAGTGTGACTCCCATTTTGTGATTGAGCAGTGAGCTCTAGGCGCTTTGTCTTTCTGCATGTGCAGATCCCATTTATGTACACTTACTATCTACAGTAGTATCATCTGATTGTGGGTAAGGTTTCCCACCGTGGTTTTTCCCCTTACAGTGTTTCCACGTACAAATATTGGTGTTATGTGTTGTGGATAACTTTGTTTTTATGTTTCATGCACTAATCCTTATCGGTATAGCAATTAACTATTAAATCTATCTACCAGCATATTAAACTAATCTACTGGTATCAAGCATTAAGTTGGTTAAGTTGTTTTTGGTTTGAATTTATTTGACAACTGATTCAAACCCCCCTCTCAGTTGTCTCCATGACCTAACAAGTTACCAAGCCAGTAACTATATTTTGTGATAATACAAGTGCTATTAACATTTCGAAGAATTTGGTAATGCACTCTGTAGTCACACAAATCTGTCCAGCTTAATTAAATAAATATTCACTATTTATTTGATTAAAAATCCACTAGCCATCAGTTAATTAAATTAATATTTAATTAATTTATTCCCAAACATTCTTCTATTAATTAAATAAATTATTCAATTTATTTTAATTAATTCATTAAATCAAATTCAAATCAATTAAATAAATAAAATCTATTTATTTAATTAAAATCCCCTTTTCCTCTTTTAAATAAATTAAATAAAAACATTTATTTAAATCATTATCCCCCCACTTGCATTTTCCTACAAATGCAACTTGCACACATTTATTGAAATAAATGAATTTTTATTTTAATAAAATCCTATTTTCACTCACCCACCAAATCCAATTGCATTCCTAAATCCCCTTCTAGATTCTTCTAACCCCTTCCTAATTAGCCTAATCCATCCCCTAATTATTGTCACATTTCTAAGCAAAATGGAGTCACTTCTCAAAGACTTCAAAAGTCTTTGAAAAGCATTTAATGCTTTGTGTGTTCAACAAATTAACCCCCAAAGTCTTCCAAGACCACTAATGGCTCTTACATGACCATTTATGGCTCTTACATAACCATTTATGGTTATTTCAAACTTGTCTCCCCAAACATTTATTGTTTTGACCATATTTATCCTTTTTACATTTGCACAAGAGTTTATCCATTGGATAAAAGCTTTATTCTTTGAATAAAGAGTTTATTCATTCAACTAACCTTGACTTTAACTCCCAAGGTCATATCAAGCATTTAATGCTTATTCCCTCCCCTCTCAACCTATCTCACATTGACACTTGTCATCCTGGGATTGGGTTGAAAGCCCTCACATGGATTTGAAATCATTCAATCTTGACCCTTGTTGAGATTACTCAATCTCAACCATCCATTGCTCCATTTTCCCTATAAATAGAGCCCATTTCTTCATAATCCAGATCTTGAAAACTTGTATGCATTTAACCTATAGGCATTTTAGAGAGAATTTAGCATAGCAAACTAAAATCTTGTTATTTTGGGTTAAAATCAATCATTTTAATATCATCTAGTATTTTAGATTTTCATTTTACATTTGGAGCACAATACTAAAATCTCAATCCTCCATAAGCATCCATAGTGCAAAAAGTTGTTGAGAGCTACACTATTTTGGAACTTGGAGAGAAGAGGAACAAGGGAGAAGGAGCTAAGAGCATGCTAAGAGGCATTTGGAGATACCTTATTATCTTTGTTTCATTTGTTAGATATATTAGCATGATTTTAGTGTCTCTTTTGATATGCTTGTTTAGATTTGTTTTTGATTGACTAACACTAACGATTTTCTTGTGTCTTGTGTTATTTATCTCAGACGAACCTTGTCCATTTCACAGCACATCATTTGGTGAACCCGACGTGAATCCAAACACCAAAAAGATCATTTTTTTAAACAAATAACATGTTTGAATGTTGAAAATGTCACACAGGTTGCACTTTGGCGCTATTGAACTCATTTTAGCTCTATTGATACTTATGGTTTTAGCACTATTGTTCTTACAATAGCGCTATTGTATCAAGTTCAGCACTTTTGACACTGTTTTGGCACATTTGACATTGTTTTGGCACTATTCACCCTATTTCAATGCTTTTGCCTTCTCTTTCTTTCCTTTTCTTTTAGCGCGTTTGTGTTAAATAGCGCCTTTGTTCAAACACAAACTAGCGCTATTGTAACAGAACATTGTACAAAGGGCCTTGTAACCGAAAAAGTGAAAGTTTTTAGGCTTGTGGAAGCCCCCCTTAGACATGGATTTTACTAACCAGTTGTTGTTTGTGCAGGTTTAAAACTCACCATTAAAAATCACAAACTTTCTTTTTGGTGCTTTAAAAACTTGAACAAAGAAAATTTCCTTGCTTTCTAGTTAGGGTCACTTGTCTTTCGTGCACTAAAACTGAACAAAACAAACATTTATTTTCTTGCAAGTTAGGAAACACACTTCATTTGGGTCTTAAAATCAACAATTCTATTTTTCTTGCATCAAAAAGAATTTACAATCCACACTTCTATTTTGGTGCACATAAAATACACAATCAACTTGTTTAAAAACTTTTTTTTGGCAAAGCGATCTTTCTTTATATGTGCTTCAAATTCAGTTGACCAGGATTTCCAATTTCTAGATTACAACACATTTTGCCATTGAAGTTAAAAAGAACACCATGACTATTGGAGCAACATCTCCAAATAGTTAGATCACATTGCAATGGTAGATTAAAAAGAACAAGTGTTTTTCGTGCTTGGCATACTTGTGCAAAAATTCGGTCGAGTGGTCCTACCTCTAACACACACTATCCTCTCCCTTGGCTTTCGTGGTCCTAGGTGCAAGAGAAAAGTGTTAGTAACACTCAAAATTTTATCTTTTTAAGAGAGGCTTGCCAAGAGACACATCACTCTTGGGAATGACCTCGCACACTAAATCCTTCGAGCTGCTATAGAAATCAGGTGAGAGCGAAAGCTGTAGCCTTGGGTATAGTTGTTCCTACAGTGTAACTGGCTGAAAGGACAAATGGGCCCCACCACTATTTAAAAGGCTCTTAAGTGAGTCACTGCAGAATGAACTTATGTCCAAAAACATCGAACATGACACTAAACACCTTTAAGTAGTAGCCCACCCATTCTATTGATTGAAGATATTTGTGATATAATTTAGTGCAAGAGCATAGATGGTTTTGCTCCCAAGATACTCACCATACATATTTCCTTGAGTAGAAACATAGCTTTTTGAAAAGTCACTTATGGCTTGATAAAAGTGGTGACTCCCCCATCATAGGGATCATCTATTTTTTATGCTCGTGCAAGACTTAGTATATCACATCCTTACCTACCAAGGTGGGATTCATAAGGTATGTAGTACCAAAGTTGAAGAAATATCAAGATGTGGGCTAAATTTATCACAACTGGCCATTTGACCTTAGGGATAAAAAGTGTTTGAAGTGTGTTCGTTTTAAAGACCAAATTGAGCTGACTTCAGGCTTTGTAAATACACCTTAAAATATATCTAAAGGAAGGGTCATATACAAGTCCAAGGATTGGGTTAATCTAGACCCATACTCATTTGTGCCTTTTGGGCAACATTCTTGTGTTTGTGTACTTGCTTTGTTTTCTTGTCAAAGAAACATCAAAAGAAAATCACTTCCAAAAACAAAGTATTCATCCAACCAAACACATCAAAAACAAAGTGCAAACAACAAAAGTATCAAAACTTTATGACCATTCTTCACATCTTCCGAAAGAAGAAGCGTCATCAGAATATCAACTTGAAAAGAAGACCATTAAGCTCAAAGGATTTGATCAAAAGGAGGAAATTCTTCTATATAAATAAACAAATCTTTGTCTCCCATAGAGTTTTCTTGCATCACATGCTCCTCTACCTTCAAGACAAAACAAACGAATTTGATTCAGAATCATTGAACCGTAGAGCTTTTATGCAATATAGAGCTCTGAGTTATCACAAAAACCAAGGAGGTAAGATTAATCCCAACTTTTTCCCAAACGTCTATATCACATACAACACAACTCGAGAAATACCACCAACACTCGAAAGGGAAGAGGTAGAGTTTGTCCCATTTGTAACACAAAGTTTTTATTGAAGTTGAAAACATTTTTCATCCATTATCTTACGCATACATCATCACTTCATCATCAATCCATCCCAACTCTCAAAAATATTAAGAGGTTCTTGTCCTAAGTTCTCTTTTAGATATTGCTTAAATCAAACACATCACATCACTTTTTAGATTGTTTCTACATCTAGGATAATCTCATCCTAAGAGACACATCTATGCAGGTTAAAACTAGTTCATGAGTGAATCCTCTCATTACTAGGTAGTTCAATCTATAACACATCTCAGATTTCTCTACACCTTATCATATCAAAACTTATCAAACAAGCAAGCAATTCAAAGAAGGAAATTTCGGTTACATCTACCTTAAAAGTGCTAGAGATCCACATCCAACACAATTCACCAACCATCAATCTCTCATTTCATCTAAAACTCATCATCATTTTCACACAACTTCAACAAAAGCTTGTAAGCAAAATGGCTCAAACCCGATCACGGTCAAGGCAACGAAAAATAGAAATGGAAGAAGAAGAAGAGGAAAATCTCAATGAATTTCAAGAAGCACTTGGAGGAAATGCGAATGAAGAAAACCCAAGTACTCCTACTCCTGCAACAATAGAAAGGGCTCAGCATAACCCTCTCTTTAACAGACTGTTTGACGAAATACTCAAGAGCAATGCGGATGCTCACTTTTTAAAGCTCGCTCAAGAAGGAGCAAAACTCCCCTCTGACTTTTATCTTGCCCAATTAAGACAAGCATCAGAAAGACAAAGTCACCATGAAGAGGAAAGAGGTAGAGATCCCATCAGATATAACATTCCTCGAGGTAACCCACCACCTCCTCCTCCAAATGAAATGGAGATGTTGCGGCAACAAGTCGATAATCTTGCCCAACAGCTTCATAGTGGTGTCAAAACTAACCAATTCTCACTCAACGACATCTGTCCCTATCCTTTTGAAAGGAATCTTTATATGCCACCCTTTCCACGAGGATTCGAAACACCCAAATTTGAAAAATATAGAGGAAAGGGAGATCCCCACGATCATGTCAGAGAATTTCATTCTGCTTGTCTTGAAGTGGCATACAAAGACACATACCTAATGTGCATTTTTCCCCAAAGCTTGGGAGGAACAACCACATCATGGTTTTCTCGACTATCAGGTGGCATTAGAACCTTTGAGGAACTTATCTAGAAATTCCGCGCTCATTACTCTCATAACATTGAACGCAACATCACCATGGCTGATCTGTGCAACACTAAACAAAAACCAGGTGAACTATTCTCAGTATTCCTGCAACGATGGCATCAAATGTCTAGCAAACATTCTCTTCAGTTACCTGAATGAGAACTAGTGGAAATATTCATTTCCAACTTAAATGAAGAAATGAAATTTCACCTGGATGTCAAAGACACAGACTCTTTTAATGATATGATCACCAAAGGTTTGAAATGTGAATGGGCCCTCATCAAGAAAGGACTCATCAAAATCTATAATGAACCAAAGGATGGTCCTCGCCCATGCTTCAATAGTGATAAACCAAGCTTCTGGAACAAAAACAAGAATATCATCAATGATGGGGTTGTGGATGCCAAGACTATCCAAAATGCACAACCTATGGTTCAGATTGCAGGATAGAATCCTCCACCTTAGAATAACACAAATGTTCCTTCCAATCAAGGTCGCATCACATCTCATGATGAACCAAGACCTCGTCAGCAAAAACAAAATGCATATACACTCCCTTAGGGGAACCCATTGAAATAGTATTGCGACAACTCATTTTTCAAAATTTGGTCACTCTCCCTAAAACATCAAACTATGAACCTCAGGTCAAACTAGCATGGTGGAGGGATACTGAACACTGTGATTTACACCAAGGAAGAGGACACAAGACAAGTAATTGTCACCGATTAAAAGATCTTATTTAGGATCTTATTGACCGAGGAGAAATTGAAATTGAAGGACATGACCCAAAAACAACAAATAATGATCATCTGATGTTCAAAAATCCACTTCCATCACAAGATCAAAGTGGTCCTTCCACTTCCAGATGAGGCACTGATACCACAGATTATACACAGGCTGCGTATAATTACATTGTAAATCATTTGTATGATGCCAATGAACAAGTTGCGACTATAACCTTCAAAATCCCAACTCAAATTGCAATGTTGTTATGCGTCGCAGTAAGGTTACCATAAAGGCTGCTCCACAAGGCACCACCTCCATCCCAAAGCACTACAATCTTGTCAAACAATTAGACAAAACCCCTGCACTTATATCCATTTTAGAGCTTTTGTGCCTATCGCCATCTCATAAAACAATCTTGGATCAATCACTCCAAGAGGCGTTAGTCCCTGCAAACCTGAATATAGACCAATTTCAAGCCATGGTTGGAAGTCTAAAGTCATCACCTTGTCTCACTTTTTTCAAAAGTGACAACTCTTCCTTTCAGCAACCTCATAACGCCTCACTCCACATTGAAGGTTTTATCAATCAACATAGGATCAAGCGAGTCTTGATAGATAATGGAGCAGGCTTGAACATTTGTACACTACAGTTGGTCATAGCATTGGGATATGTGGTAGAATCAATGGATCCTCGTAAGAAGATCACAATCAAAGCCTATGACGATGCAAAGTGTTCATCCAAAGGAGCTGTGGTACTACCAATCCGAGTGGGCCCCGTGGTAAAGCACATCATCTCTCAGGTTCTGGACCTTCCTCTACCATACAATCTATTGTTAGGGAGACCCTGGATACATGCCATGCAAGCCGTTCCATCTACCTACCATCAATGTATCAAGTTCCCACATAACGGTGTAGAGATCACAATCCTGGGTGATGCAAATCCCTTTGTGTATTGCCATAATATCAGCCATCAACCAAAGATTACCATTCCTAATAATAGAGAAGACATTTCCTCCACATCATATATAAGTCCTGCCTCTCTTGCCAGTTTGAACACCACTATACCAAAGCAAGAAAAGCTTAAAATGAAAATAGCAGAGGAAGGTCTTGGGGAATACAACTTGAGTCAACTCTTTTGTGTGGGACAAATACCCACTTCTCCTTGAACACATGGTAAACCACAACAATTACTCCAGCAACCACTAATCATGTCTGCATGTGCTTTGATGCCTTTCATCCTTGGAAAGAGTCAAGAAGAAGAAACCCAAGATGAGGACTTAGTGAAATGGATCTATAAAGATCCTATCACCACTGATCTACCACAAGTTAAACTTCCTATGGATCAGTATGGCAAAGGTCTCCTCATTATGCAAAGAATGGGGTATGATGGTCAGAGCACTTTGGGATGTTGCAAACAAGGACGACATGAACCTCTGCTACCGGAATTAAATCCCAAAGGTAATACAGGCCTAGGCTTTGAAAAAGAGATATTTCCTAAACTCAAATTCAAAAGAAAACCTAGCAAACCATTTTGTCAGCCTACTACAAAAAGGACACCTTTCATTATCAAAGCAACATCGAGCACCATCACGACTGCCCCACCGAGGCTCAGAATCCCAACACAACCATCACCAATGCCACTCATCCCACCAAACGAACTCATAATCCCATCAGCAACACCATTAGCAGTAGCAACTATATCAGAACCCGCAATAGCATCTATGGCACCAGCAGTTCCAGCAAAAGCCACTAAGTCAACACTGTCGATACTCCCTGTACCAGATTCTTTAATCCCCATTGACCTTCCTGCAGCACCAATCACTACAAAGGTACATCAACCAATCACACCTATAGTATTTTACTCAAAAGACATCCCAGTATGGTATAGTAATCAGATGCTGGAAAGTGACTCAGAGACCGACTCACATGAGTGGGAATTTGATTATGTACAGCTTAACACTTTAGATGAGGAAGATGCATCACTACCTCCGCCATGCAAAGACATCCCTATTTATGGAGAAGCATAGATAAAGACCACTTGGGTTTCTAAATTGGAAACATCTTCCACAGACCCTACATCTCATCCTATGCCTGATTCTGACAGGGAGAGTACCATTAACAACCTTCACCATAACCTCTTAACCCTCACTGATACATCTAACACACTTAACCTAATCGATGAAGTAACACCCATTATCCACCTTGAACTCATCGAATGGAACCAACCAAATCCCCCATGTCTTGACTTCTTCCAAAATGATGAGGCCATCATTGACTTTTTGGAATTAAGGGATAACCTACCAAGCGGGGATCACAAAGCTGGATTCGCCATAGAACTTAATAGCACAGCATACTTTGGGGTGGATGCCAAACCTTTCAGTTGCAAAAATATAACAATAAAACATGGATCTTCCAGTGAAAACCACACTGTGGCACTGTTTGATTCAACAAAAGTAAAAAGAAAGAGCGTATCCAACGGTGAAAACCTCTTTGAGGTGCTTGAGGATGAAGGGTTTGACATTCTCCCTACTAGTACACAATAGGAACGATCAATGATTCTCATCGAGGAAACCAAAGAATACAATGTGGGGACTCTTGAAAATCCTCATCTCATACATTTGGCATCTCTTCTCACTCTAGAGGAATAGCCTAAATTTATAGAGTTCTTCCAGAAGCGTCAGATCAACTTTGCATGGTCATATGCAGACATTCTTGGGCTTGATCCTGATTTAGTCATGCATCACCTCATCGTAGCAAAAGGAGTCAAACCTGTCAAGCAAAATCTTCATAACATGCATCCTCAAATTGCAGTATTAGTCAAAACAAAACTCAAGGAACTCCTAGATGTTGGTTTCATTAGACCAATTGATTATGCAGAATGGATCTCCAATATTGTGCCTATCGGCAAACCAAAAGGGGGCATCTACATTTGTACTAACTTCAGAGATCTGAATAAAGCCTATCCTAAGGATGACTTCCCCCTTCCAAATATCAACATCATAGTGGATCTGACAACAGGACATGCCATGCTTTCACTCATGGATGGCTTTTCCGGATACAATCAGATAAAGATCACACTAGAAGATCAACATAAGACAGCCTTCACCTGTCCATGGGGCACATATTGCTGGAATGTAATGCCTTTTAGTCTAAAGAACGCAGGACCGACCTATCAACGAGCAATGACCACCATCTTCCATGACATGATGCATACTATGATGGAAGATTATGTTGATGACTTACTAGCAAAATCACTCACCAGAGAAGGGCATTTCCACATTTTAGATAAAATCTTTGATAGATTGGAACAATACCATGTTTGACTCAACCCAAAGAAATGTGTCTTTGGAGTGACCTCTGGGAAGCTTCTAGGATTCATTGTCTCAAGCAAAGGTATTGAGGTCGACCCAACAAAGGTAAAAGCAATCATGGACATGCCACCACCAAAGAATATCAGTCAGCTAAGGACATTACAAGGGTGACTTCAATCCATCCAAAGATTCATTGCACAATTGGCTGATAAGTGTCACCCATTCACACACCTACTACACAAGAACATCCACTTTCAGTGGGATGCCCGATGCCAACAAGCATTTCAGACACTTAAAGACTATCTCATGAATCCACCATTGCTGATGCCACCAGATCCAAGTAGACCATTATTACTCTATATCTCAGCAACAAGTACAGCATTGGGTGTACTATTGGCACAACATAATGCAGAAGGAAAAGAGTGTGTTGTTTACTACTTCTCTCACACACTGGTGAGCTATGAAGTCAATTATACACCTATTGAGCGAGCTTGCCTAGCAGTAATCTTAGCAGCCACTAAACTGAGGCACTATCTGTTAACACACAAAGTACAACTCATTGCAAAGATTGATCCACTCAAGTATTTACTTAGCAAAGTAGCATTGACAGGTCACTTGGCCAAATGGGTAATGATTCTAAGTGAATTTGACATCGAGTATGTAGATCGTAAAGCTATCAAAGGTCAAGTTATTGCAGATCAATTGGCCGATGCACCTCTCATAGGTGATCATCCTCTCATTTCCAATTTTCTAGATGAAGAGATATTCATGATCACAACAACACAACCATGGAAATTATACTTTGATGGTTCATACACTAGGCACGGCTCGGGGGTAGGCATTCTGTTTATCACACCTCAGGGTGATAGCATCTCAAAGTCTTACAGGCTCACATTTCCATGCCCAACAACATCGCAGAGTATGAGGCCTTGATCACGAGACTCAGGCTAGACGTACAATGGAAATTACAAGAACTACAAGTATATGGCGACTCCCAACTAGTCATTCGACAAGCAACAGATGAATATCAGACCAAGGATGATAAACTCATGCCATATAAGCAAATGGTGGACAATCTAAAGACATCATTTACTACTATCACTTTTGAGTAGATACCAAGAGATCAGAATCGAGTTACTGATGCTATGGCTACCATCACATCTCTCCTAGATCTTCCACAGAATTCAACACGCTACGAGTTCTTGGTAGAATAGCTTTGGATTCCCACTTATGATATCCCTGAATCCAAAATGATATGTCGCCTTGTCGGTTCTAAATCCCCATGGTATGGTGAATTCTACACCTATCTCCGTGATCACACCCTTCCTCCCAACCAATCAAATAACCAACGTAAAACCTTCATTCGCCAAACTGCTCGATATACCATTATTGCTGAAACCCTATACCGATGTGGTCTTGATGGTACTCTCCTTCGATGTCTGGAACAAGGTGAGATAACAAAGGCTTTGGAAGAAGTCCATGAAGGAATTTGCAGGACTCACTGAAGTGGTCCATCACTAGCCAAGAAACTCCTGCACAATGGATACTATTGGCCATCTATGGAAAAAGATTCCTACTACTTTGTCAGAAAATGCAAGAAATGTCAAGTTCATGGTGACCTGATACATGCACCAGCCCAGGAACTGCAACCAATCATAACACCATGGCCTTTCTATCAATGGGGCCTTGACCTTGTGGGTAAGATTCATCCATCTTCATCCAATGGCCATAAATTCATTATTACCACCACTGAATATTTCACAAAGTGGATCGAAGCTATTCCACTTACCCAAGTCACCGGCAAGAAGATCACCTCATTCATCCTCAAATACATCATCTACCGGTATGGTGTTCCCATGTCCATCATCACAGATAACAGTCTTCCTTTCAAAAATCAGGATGTCCATGAACTTTGTGAGAAATTTCATATCAAACACCGCTTTTCCACTCCCTATTACCCACATGGCAATGGTCAGGCTGAAGCATCCAATAAAAACATATTGATAATCCTAAAGAAAACAGTCAATGATGTCGGCCATGATTGGCATGTTCAACTAAATCTAGCACTATGGGCATATCGAACTAGCATTCGAACCCCTACAGGTGTAACTCCTTATTCATTGGTCTATGGTGCAGAAGCTATCTTGCCTATTGAGGTCGAATACCATCATTATGGGTTTCCTTACACAATCTCATTGATGATGAAGCATATAGAGTATCCCATCTTCAGGACTTAGAGTTACTTGATGAGAAGCGACAAGCTACATACAATCACCTCAAAGCCTATCAGTAGCACATGAGGAGAAGCTACAATCACCAAGTTAGATCTCGTACATTTGAGGTAGGTGATCTTGTTCTATGAGAGAATCCTCACAACCAACCAAACAGAGAACATCAGGGCAAGTTTGAATCAAACTGGCTGGGCCCATATGTTGTCACTACTGTATTCGGGTCCAGGGCATATCAGTTGGCTACATCAGAAGGAGAACCGCTTGCAGATCCAATCAATAGCATGCACCTCAAACGGTTTTATACCTAAGCTAAATAGAGCATCATGCTCCCTTGCATACCAGAAAATACCAAAAACATTTAGAAAAATGTCCTAAATAAATACAAAAACATTCAAAAAAGTAAAGAAAAATCATGCATCCAAATGGTGAACAACCACTCTGGTGGCACCTTGGGTAAGTGCGATGGTGAAAACCTGGCAAATAGGCACCACTCGTAAAAACAATGGCTCCAGTATGTTTTAGGCTCATTGCGATCACATTCATACATACACACATCCATCCATCCAAACCATGACTCGTTATTTGATCTGCAATAAAGAGATAGTACTTCATGCGTCTTGCATCCCACTCTATCATAGTCATGTCTACACTTGGGGGCAATACCCTTAAAATCTAGATGATAGAAGTGGATTCTACATTACTGGTGATTCATTGGCAAAAACATTCGAAAATGTCTCACAAAATCCAAAAAACATTCAAAAATGTCTCACAAAATCCAAACAAACATTCAAAAATGTTCCACAAAATCAAAAAAAAAAAAAAAACCATTGAAAATCAAACAAAAACATGGCAACACCTTGTACATACTCATCAACATAGATACAAAATAAACATTGACATGATACTCACACGATGACCATTTACCAATCAAACCACACAAATTGACATCAACAATCAAAACTGTCTTCAACAAGGATGCATCCTTCCTTACCAAAACAAAGACAAAAATGACGTTTTCTTTGACAAGAAAATTATGTTAAGCTATCAAATACTTGGTTGATTTGTGAGTACAATCATTCGTTTATCTATATCGGGATATTTCCGCATTGTTTTGTATCGTTTCTGCATTACTTTCGATGAAGTTCTGGGGCATGTACTAATGGTGTCTACATGGGAAGTTCACCAAGCTATGTGATCATATGCCAAATGTAGTCATAGATCATTACGGCTTGCTGACTACAGTGTATACCTTGACCATATGAGCATGAACCATTACCAAGGATCCTTATTCTTTATTCTTTATGTATATATTGTTTGTTTGCAGGAACATTGCCCTTCCTTTGGTTCCTTCCCCCTCATCCAATTTGGATAAAGGTTTTTATCTCTTGGTACGGTATGCACTTGTCTCAGGATTGATCAGCATAAGATCAAGGAGGACGATCCAAGTCACGCATGAACGGAGATAATCCTTATCTGTTCCGCAAGCAATACTCTGGTCGACTTGACCCTTATATCAAGTCATTTGTATTAACTTGCTATATAAAATCCATGTAAGGAATACTCAGGTCATCTTGAATCATTATGTCAAGATGCTTGTATTCTCTTCCAACATTTTAAAGCTCAATGATGAAAATAGAGCACTATGGATCATCATTTCATTTCATCTGTTTATATCTTGCATTTCGTTGCATATCACCCATCCATTCATTCATTCATATGCAAAAATAACCATTAAAGCTGGTCTTGGATACAATCACAACCAAGTACTCTGATACATCATCAATGCATCATGCAAAAATCTCAAAAATCTTGCATTCCTCATGGTCATATCATCATCGCATTTAGTTGCATCTTGCATTAAGTACATTCATGTCATTTTCAACTTAACATTGCATATAGTTCATTTTTGACATTAGTTTTCATTAATCATTTGCATCATTGCATCAATTATAAATAATTAGATTCATTCGTAGGATAAAATTGTCTTTGATTGTTTTAAATCATTTGCTAGACATTCATTTAGTGTCAATTATTATCATCGTCATTTCATTGTCCTTTCTCATTTATCATCACATACATTCATTAGTGAAAAGGTGCATTCATTCACCCATTATTTAAGTATCTTATTATGCTCATTTTAGGATTCATTCACATTACATTCATTATCCTCTTTTTAATTGCATTAAGGTGCAGTTATTAAAACCATAAGTTGTAATATCCTCATATTATCATTTAAACATATTTACGCATTTAGAATCATAAATCCATTTGTTTCCAAACATTGGTTCATACCATTTTATATATATCCATTATATACATATGCATTCATTTAAACATTATCATATAAACATTTGTACTTTACATTTTTTTTATCCATATTACATTCATCTAAAAACATCTAGATGCATATCCATACTTAAACATCATTTATTCAACCATTGCATTACATCATCACATAAATTATCTCATCATTATATTGCAATAGGAAACACCAAAATCCTATTCATAAATAATCACAAGCATACATCATCATCATGGCATTACATACATAAAGCATTACATCAAAAATCAAACAAATCATACATATATCAACCTGCATTCATATGTCAGTATCCCACATCATAAATCATCATAAAAACACATGCATATAAGAAATATCTCATCAAATGCATACATGTACACATATCCATCTAAGCAATAACTCATCATCCTGCATAAACATCCATACATATCAACTGCATATCATCAAAATATGGGATCTCCTCATATATCTCATCTCATATATCAAAGTACAATGAAGTCTACAGAATCAGCTACCAAGAGCCATCCAAGATACAGTCCAAAAAATAAACAATGATACAATACATATATGCAAAAATGCTCTCTCAAATGCCACTCTGGCTAGATGTTGTACCATCATCGCCACTTGCTCCCCCACTGGTGCCTGCACCACCTGATCCATCTCTCCATGGAGGCCTCATCGAACCCCCACTCACTCCTGCATCCCCTGATCCCTCCCTCCGTAGAGGACCCATCACACCCCCACTGCTTTGTACCCTCTATGATCGCTCTGATCTGGCCTGCCGCATCTGAGAATAGCTAAAGGCTCGCTGACTAACTAGCACCACCTGCTCATATAAACCCCACTAGTAGTCTATCTCCGTCTGTGCTCGCCACATCTCCCTCATCACCTCCCCCGTAGGCCCCTGTGCTCCTACTCCAATCCAGACTCTCTCCTACAACTCTGCCAATCTTTTCACTACACTATCCCTCTCCTGCAACACCACCATCAGCTCTGACTCCCGTACAAATAACTGCACATCCCTAGCCACCACCTTCGCCTCCAAATCCTCTATTCGGGTCTGCAAATGTGCTATCATGTGATTTCAAAGATCTCCAGTGGCTCCCTCCCTGATATCCATAGCCACCTCACCTGTACCACCCTCTCTAGTAGCTCCCTCCCCTCTATCCATCAGGATCTTCCTCTCCATCCCCCTCCCACCCAACCAAACTCCTCCCTGAATCAATGGTCCCTATGCTATCCGTAGAGGCAGTCCACCTCTCCCTCTCCGCTGAACCCGCATCCCCAACCCACCACCTCCTCCACCACCTCCTCCTTCACCCTCTCCTCCACCTCCTCCACCTGCCCTCGGTCCTTGACCTCCTGCCCTCCTCCGTCTCCGTCCCCTCTCATCCTCAAAATCTAGGATCGGCTCTGCTGGATCAAATATCCGTAAGATCGGGTGCGCTGCCCGGTACTGCGTGTACTCATCTGATACTCCTGCATCCATGACCCTTGGTCATATATCTCACGGTCTCGCCTGTAGCATTTGAAACTCTGACAGTGCCTGATCATACGGCAGCACTGGCCCCCATGTGTACCTCTCCCGAATCACTTGAGCATACTCCCCTGATCCACTAGGTAGTCCCTGCTGCCATCCAAACTGTCTCAGAACTCTCCCGGGCACCTGTCTCTCCACATGGTATGAGGTCCTCCCAATGAGGAAGCGGGTCATAAAAACATAAGGCAGTGCCTCTACATCATCATCCCATGGCTCACACTCTAGGTATGGTCGCCATATAACTGCATCCAGATCGTCCAATGCCCGTCGCCACCACTCTAACTTTCCCAGGTGGGGGTGACTCATCATGTCGCTATACATGAACATATACGACTGATCTACTACATGGAATCTCATACTCACTGGTCAAGTCACTGGTAGGTGCTCCCAAGCCCAAATATGCAGAAGCGTCACACCCACTGCTAAGGAACCCCTCCCTCAGTAAACCACCTCATGAAGCTCTTGGTAAAGGTGCACCAGTATGCACGACCCCCACACAAATCGGGTCCCCTTGGTAATCATCATCTTGAACACCTGCCCCCACCCCACGGCCAAACTGTGTGATCACCTGTCTGGACAAAGAAGTCCTCCCACGATACCTGATAAGACTGTTGGAAGAGGCTCATATAATGTCGCTATCTCCTCCCAGGCAATAGAACCATCATCAATAAAAATGTCCTTATCAAAAAGCCTCTGAACTACAAGGGTCCCCCAGGATCTGTCATATGTGACCAGCTCCCCCCAAATCGAAATTCACAGGATGCGCCACACATCCTCTAGGGTCACTATCATCTCCCCCTGTGCGAGATGGAAGGTGCACGTCTCGCTGTGCCACCACTCGGCTAACACTGTGATCAAACCATGATTCATCTGAATCACGGGTATGTGCATCACCTCATACAATCCAGTAGCAGCAATACAATTTATCTCTGCCTCTATCAATCGATCTTGCAACCCCTATGTTGCAGGATGTCTCTCGCGTAACTGCAACACGCCTAGCTCCTCCTGCACATGGACATTCATCAATCATCATCAGTTGTTTTGTTTTCAAACTTTCTTAAGTTTAAACCTAGACTATCAACAGATACTTTGATTAAGTATCTTCGAGTCTCAACAGGAAAACAATCATGGCCACCTAGACTTCAACAGGCATTTATCCTAAAAATGACCTAAGTCTCATCGGGCTGTTATAGTTCAAAACAACTCCCACTTCACATCGCCATCCATCCATCATTGGCATCAGGAGATTTTCTTCATCCAAACTAGGGCATCTCTTTATCCTAAAACAAAAGCGCTATTTTACCAACAAAAGCGCTAGTTTCTCAACAATAGCACTACAACCCTAACAAAAGTGCTCAATAAGCTATCCAATAGCGCTCAAACTACAAATGCGCTAAAACACCTACACAGTAGCGCTCATTCAGATCAATAGCACTCAATTAAGCACTCAATAGTGCTTATTAATCAATAGCGCCTAAAAATGCATACAATAGCACTAAAACATTTCAAAAGCTCTCAAACAATAGGCCAATAGTGCCATTGCGGCACCATAGCGCTAGTTCATTAAGCAAAAGCGCCAAAACCATAGTTTCAGCGCTCTTGCTCTGACTCGACTTAGACTCAACAAAAAGCCTATAAAAAATGCATAAAAAATCAAAATTCCAATTTACGTATCACTGGTCCATAGTTGTCTGGCCGCTAGAATCATCAGACTCACTCAAATCTGTGCTCTGTAATCGGTATCGGCATCCTGACTGCTGCTCGCTCCTCCAAAAGGTCACTTTCAGAGCTCTGGTTTTACACTGGTCGTGGTCACAAATGATCATGTTTTCATCCCTTCCACCCCATTTATACCCTTCGCTGTCACTATAACTTCCCCCCGCTCACCGCCGTGGTCCCCGTGAACTTCCCAAGCCCCCCATTTCTCCATTTTCCCCCGATTTCTTCTATTTTTCACCCGTATTGCTCACTTCTTCTCTTCTAACACCCTGTCAATTTTCATTCTTTTTCGAGAGATTGTTCAATTTTTTTAAATTTTTCTGGCCATCTCTTGAGGGGGCATACCACCCATTAAATTTACATTTTATGGGGCATTTCTTCACACCAGTTTTTCTTTCTTTGAAATGACGCGATAAACCGCACTGTCTCAAAGAGGGGCAAATGTAGTCACACAAATCTGTTCAGCTTAATTAAATAAATATTCGCTATTTATTTGATTAAAAATCCACTAGCCATCAGTTAATTAAATTAATATTTAATTAATTTATTCCCAAACATTCTTCTATTAATTAAATAAATTATTCAATTTATTTTAATTAATTCATTAAATCAAATTCAAATCAATTAAATAAATAAAATCTATTTATTTAATTAAAATCCCCTCTTCCTTTTTTAAATAAATTAAATAAAAATATTTATTTAAATCATTATCCCCCCCCACTTGCATTTTCCTACAAATGCAACTTGCACACATTTATTGAAATAAATGAATTTTTATTTTAATAAAATCCTATTTTCCCTCACCCACCAATATAATTGCATTCCTAAATCCCCTTCTAGATTCTTCTAACCCCTTCCTAATTAGCCTAATCCATCCCCTAATTATTGTCACATTTATAAGCAAAATGGAGTCACTTCTCAAAGACTTCAAAAGTCTTTGAAAAGCATTTAATGCTTTGTGTGTTCAACAAATTAACCCTCAAAGTCTTCCAAGACCACTAATGGCTCTTACATGACCATTTATGGCTCTTACATAACCATTTATGGTTATTTCAAACTTGTCTCCCCAAACATTTATTGTTTTGACCATATTTATCATTTTTACATCTGCACAAAAGTTTATCCATTGGATAAAAGCTTTATTCTTTGAATAAAGAGTTTATTCATTCAACTAACCTTGACTTTAACTCCCAAGGTCATATCAAGCATTTAATGCTTATTCCCTCCCCTCTCAACCTATCTCACATTGACACTTGTCATCCTGGGATTGGGTTTAAAGCTCTCACATGGATTTGAAATCATTCAATCCTGGCCCTTGTTGAGATTACTCAATCTCAACCATCCATTGCTCCATTTGCCCTATAAATAGAGCCCTTTTCTTCATAATCCAGATCCTGAAAACTTGTATGCATTTAACCTATAGGCATTTTAGAGAGCATTTAGCATAGCAAACTAAAATCTTGTTATTTTGGGTTAAAATCAATCATTTTAATATCATCTAGTATTTTAGATTTTCATTTTACATTTGGAGCACAATACTAAAATCTCAATCCTCTATAAGCATTCATAGTGCAAAAAGCTACTAAGAGCTACACTATTTTGGAACTTGGAGAGAAGAGGAACAAGGGAGAAGGAGCTAAGAGCATGCTAAGAGGCATTTGGAGATGCCTTATTATCTTTGTTTCATTTGTTAGATATATTAGCATGATTTTAGTATCTCTTTTGATATGCCTGTTTAGATTAGTTTTTGATTGACTAACACTAACGATTTTCTTGTGTCTTGTGTTGTTTGTCATTTGCTAACCTTGTCCTTTTCACAGTGCATCACACTCTAAGAAAAAGCATATCTCTATAAAGTATCATTATCTAAGAGAATAAGTTCAAGAAAAGAAATTTGTGCTGGAATATGTTAGCACAAAGGAACAATTAGCCAACATCTTCACAAAGCCACTACCAAGGGACACTTTTGAGTATCTCAAAAGTAAGTTAGGGGCCCTACCCCTATCTAGTACTCACTAACAAATTTTGGTGAAAGCATCAATTCTATGACTCTACAACATACTATTTGTGAGTTGATGCTAATTTACACACTTTAGGGGGTTGCCTAAAGTTGTGCAGGAAACAATGAATGAAGACAAGATGCCCTAACCGAGACTATGATGATACATTTGTATATGTTTTAATAGAAAGGAAATTACTTCACAGGGGAAGTAATCATGAATTAGTTTTACTTTTGGCATTGTTGTCAAAGGGGGAGAAGATTACATGAGAATTTTACAACTCAAGGATAACAGGAGAAGGATAACAGGGGAAGAATAATAGTAGTCTGAATCAATTGGAATAAATCAAGTTGGTATTGTCATCAATGCCAAAGGGGGAGATTGTTGGTATTACATTAAGTTTGTTGATATTGAGAAGGTTGTTAGAAATTGATAAAGGATGATTGTTGTCTTAATAATATTATTTTGACATTGATGTCAAGCAATTGATTTTCTGATTAAGTATGATGTTGCCATATCTTAAAGAGTATGTTTTGATGACTATAAAGATGTTGGTAAGTGACACAGAAAGAATGTGAAAATGAAGGGGAGTATAAGTTATTCAATAGGCAACTATTACCGAGTTAGACAGTGATGAGATTATGTTATTTTGATTGTTTTGATATCCTATATATGTGTATTCGAAGACTGAATAAGAAGGAAAATATTTCATGTAATAGAATGAGTAAAGGTTTGATATCGTTCTATTTTACTGAGCAAGGAGCTAGTCGGTAAAAACCAAGGTTATCAGTGTCGGTTAAAGAAGGAAGAAGTTACCGAGTAAAATTCTGTATTTACCGAGTATCAATTGAGCAGTAACAGAATGCATTGGATGAATAAATACATTATTAAATGAAGGATGCCAATAAGCTGGAGATTTATAGAATATTGGAATATCATGCAAGAAGTTTGTTAAGGATCAACGACGATGAAAATTCAAGAGTTAGATCTACAACACAGATTGAACAGTCATAACCGAGCACAAGTACCAAGGAAGGGATACAAGTTTCAAGGCAAGATAAAACATTTTTCAGTTCGAAGGATTCAATGAACCTAGTCAATTTTGAAGATCTAATGGCTAAGATTAATCATGGGAAATGTGATTAAGGAGATTAAGTGGTTAGGAATTGCTTATAAATAAGGAAAAGTTGATGAACACAGAATGCGGGCAAATAGAAGAATAGTGATGCTACTGAAGTGATTACCGAGTACAAAATATTGAAGATCAAATTGAAGAACATATTGAGAAGCCCAACAAGGAGAAAGATATGTCTTATGACAAGATTGTTTTGAGCACATAGAGTCTTCTTTAACATTTCAGATGTGAAGTTGCAGATATATTTTATTACTGTTATTTGTTTTTGTAAGTGATAGGAAATCTCTTAACCGAGTGGACCTAACAGTCTTATTTGTAAATCCTCTAGCAAGGTAACATTCTAAATGAGTGTTTGAAATATTTTGACAAGGTCACTTCTAACAAAGTGCAAGACTCTGATAGATCTGAGGGAAATCCCTTGACCAGGTCACATCTAGCAATGTATTTATGTAATCTTTAATAGGATTGGCTTTTAACCAAGCATACTCTAGAAGAGTATATTTTCTTAGTGGGTCTGAAATACCACAGTGGTTTTTTCCCTATTTGGGTTTCCAAGTTAAATTTGGTGTTATATGTATTTTGTTGTTTCAAGTTTATCAGTTTATGAGTTTGAATAATTTACAGTCATAGTTCCATATCAAGTAAGTTCTACCGAGGTTGAATCTAGATAGATCATTGTATTGTGAGTTTATCTGATTCACCCCCCCTCTCATTTAACTAATAGTTGTTAGGGGTCATATGGTGTCCAAAGGGGTTGTAGAACATGATATGACCCTTTAGGACACCATAGGACCCAAAGCGACCCAATATAGTGTCATAATGGGTCATATGGTATCCTAAAGGGTCATAAGGGTTGATGGGACATCATATGACCACTAAGGACAACATAAGACCCCTTATGACCCCATATGGTGTCATTAGGGGTCATATGGTGTGCATAGGGGTCATATGGTGTCCTAGGACACCATAGGACACCATATGACCCCTTAAGACACCAAATTATGTCGTTATGGGTCATATGGTGTCCTAAAGGGTCGTAGGACACAATATGACCCTTACGACACAATATGACCCAAAGCGACCCAATATGGTGTCATTAAGGGTCATATGGTATCCTAAGGGGTCATATGATATCTTAAAGGGGTCATATGATTAAATATGACACATAACAACCAAATATGGTGTCTTAAGGGGTCATATGGTGTCCTAAGGGGTCATAGGACACCATAGGACCCTTTTATGACACCAAATGGTGTCGTTAGGGGTCATATGGTGTCCTAAGGGGTCGTAGGATATAATATGACCCCTTAGGACACTATAAAGCCCAAAGCGAACCAATATGGTGTCATAACATGTTGTATGGTGTCTTAAGAGATCATAAGGGTTAATGGGACAGCATATGACCCCTAAGGACAACATAAGACCCCTTATGACACCATATGGTATCGTTAGGGGTCATATGGTGTCCATAGGGGTCATATGGTGTCCTAAGACACCATATGACCTCTTAAGACACCAAATTATGTTGTTATGAGTCATATGGTGTCCTAACGGGTCGTAGGAAATAATATGACCCCTTAGGACACAATATGTCCCAAAGTGACCCAATATGGTGTCATTAGGGGTCATATGGTGTCCTAAGGGGTCATTAGGGTTCATGGGACACCATATGACCCCTAAGGAAAACATACAACCCCTTATGACACCATATGGTATCGTTAGAGGTCATATGGTGTCCATAGGGGTCATATGGTTTCCTAGGACACCATATGACCCCTTAGACACCAAATTGTGTCGTTATGGATCATATGGTGTCCTAAGGGGCTATAGGACACAATATGACCACTTAGGACACAATATGACCCAAAGTGACCCAATATGGTGTCATATGGTATCCTAAGGGGTCATATGATGTCTTACAAGGGTTATATGACATAATATGACACAATATGACCCATTAGGACACAATATGACTCATAACGACCAAATATGGTGTCTTAATGGGTCATATGGTATCATAAGGGGTCGCAAGGGTTCGTGGGACACCATATAACCTATAAGGAAAGCATACGACCCCTTATGACAACATATAGTATCGTTAGGGGTCATGTGGTGTCCATAGGGGTCAAATGGTGTCCTAGAACACCATATGACCCCTTAAAACACCAAATTGTGTAGTTATGGGTCATATGGTGTCCTAAGGGGTCATAGGACACAATATGACCCCTTAGGGCAAAATATTACCCAAAGCGACCCAATTAGGGGTCATATGGTGTCCTAAGGTGTCATATGATGTCTTAAAGGGGTCATATGACACAATATGACCCATTCTGACACAATATGACCCATAACGATCAAATATGGTGTCTTAAGGTGTCATGGTGTTCTAAGGGGTCGTAGGACACCATAGGACCCCTTATGACACTATATGGTGTCGTTAGGGGTCATATGGTGTCCTAAGGGGTCATATGGTGTCCTAAGGGGTCGTAGGACATGATATGATCCCTTAGGACACCATAGGACCCAAAGCGACCCAATATGATGTCATAACGGGTCGTATGGTGTCCTAAGGCGTCATAAGGGTGCATGGGACACCATATCACCCCTAAGGACAACATAAGACCCCTTATGACACCACATGGTGTCGTTAGGGGTCATATGGTGTATATAGGGATCATATGGTGTCCTAGGACACCTTATGACCCCTTAAGACACCAAATTGTGTCGTTATGGGTCATATGGTGTCCTAAGGGGTCGTATGACACAATATGACCCCCTAGGACACAATATGACCTAAAGCGACCCAATATGGTGTCGTTAGGGGTCATATGGTGTCCTAAGGGGTCATATGATGTCTAAAAGGGGTCATATGACACAATATGACCCATTAGGACAAAATATGACCCATAATGACCAAATATGGTGTCTTAAGGGGATATGGTGTCCTAACGGGTTGTTGGACACCATAGGACCCCTTATGACACCATATGGTGTCGTTAGGGGTCATATGGTGTCCTATGGGGTCGTAGGACATAATATGACCACTTAAGACACCATATGGCCCAAAGAGATCCTATATGGTGTCATAACGGGTTGTAAGGTGTCCTAAGGGGTCATAAGGGTTCATAGGACACCATATGACCCCTAAGGACAAAATAAGACCCCTTATGACACCATATGGGATTGTGAAGGGTGATATGGTGTCCATAGGGGTCATATGGTGGCCTAGGACACCACATGACTCCTTAAGACACCAAATTGTATCGTTATGGGTCATATGGTGTCCTAACGGGTCGTAGGACACAATATGACCCCTTAGGACATAATATGACTGAAAGCGACCCGATATGGTGTCATTAGGGGTCATATGGTGTCCTAATGAGTCATAAGGGTTCATTAGACACCATATAACCCCTAAGGAAAGCATACGACCCCTTATGACATCATATGGTGTCGTTATGGGTCATATAGTGTCCTACGACCCCTTCGGACACCATATGACCCCTTAAGACACCAAATTTTCTCGTTATGGATCATATGGTGTCCTAAGGGGTCGTAGGACACAATATGACCCAAAGCGACCCAATATGGTGTCATTAGGGGTCATATGGTGTCCTAAGGTGTCATATAATGTCTTAAAGGGGTCATATGACACAATATGACCCATAACAACCAAATATGGTGTCTTAAGGGGTCATATAGTGTCCTAACAGGTCGTAGGATACCATCGGACCCCTTATGACACCATATGGTGTCGTTAGGGGTCATATGGTGTCTAAAGGGGTCGTAGGACATGATATGACCCCTTAGGACATTGTAAGATCCAAAGCGACCCTATATGGTGTAATAACGAGTTGTATGGTGTCCTAAAGGGTCATAAGGGTTCGTGGGACACCATATGACTCCTAAGGACAATATAAGACCTCTTATGACACCATATGGTGTCGTTAGGGGTCATATGGTGTCCATAGGGGTCATATGGTGTCCCAAGACCCTTGGGACACCATATGACCCCTTAGGAAACATATGACCCAAAGCAACCCAATATGATGTCTTTAGGAGTCATATGGTACCCTAAGGGGTCATATGATGTCTAAAAGGGGTAATATGACACAATATGACACATAACAACCAAATATGGTGTCTTAAGGGGTCATATGGTGTCCTAAGGGGTCATAGGACACCATAGGACCCTTTTATGACGCCAAATGGTGTCATTAGGGGTCATATGGTGTCCTAAGGGGTTGTAGGATATAATATGACCCCTTAGGACACCATAGAGCCCAAAGCAACCCAATATGGTGTCATAACAGGTTGTATGGTGTCTTAAGGGATCATAAGGATTCATGTGACACCATATGACCCCTAAGGACAACATAAGACCCCTTATGACACCATATGGTGTCATTAGGGGTCATATGGTGTCCATAGGGGTCATATGATGTCCTAGGATAGCATATGACCTCTTAAGACACCAAATTGTGTCGTTATGGGTCATATGGTGTCCTAACGGGTCGTAGGACACAATATGACCCCTTAGGACACAATATGACCCAAAGCGACCCAATATGGTATCATTAGGGGTCATATGGTGTATTCAGAAGTCATAAGGGTTCATGGGACACCATATGACCCCTAAGGACAACATACAACCCCTTATGACACCATATGGTTTTTTTAGGGGTCATATGGTGTCCATAGGGGTCATATGTTTTCCTAGGACACCATATGACCCCTTAGACACCAAATTGTGTTGTTATGGGTCATATGGTGTCCTAAGGGGTCATAGGACACAATATGACCCCTTGGGACACAATATGACTCAGAGCGACCCAATATGGTGTCAGTAGGGGTCATATGGTATCCTAAGGGGTCATATGATGTCTTAAAGGGGTCATATGACACAATATGACTCAATATGACCCATTAGGACACAATATGACACATAACGATCAAATATGGTGTTTTAAAGGGTCATATGGTGTCCTAAGGGGTCGTAGGACACCATAGGACCCCTTATGACACCATATTGTGTCGTTAGGGGCCATATGGTGTCCTAAGGGGTTGTAGGACATAATATGACCCCTTAGGACACCATAGGGCCAAAGCAACCCAATATGGTGTCATAATGGGTTGTATGGTATCCTAAGGGGTCACAAGGGTTCATGGGACACCATATGACCCCTAAGGACAACATAAGACCCCTTATGACACCATATGGTATCGTTAGGGGTCATATGGTGTTCATAGGGGTCCTATGGTGTCTGAGGACATGATATGACCCCTTAAGAGACCAACTTTTTGTCGTTATGGGTCATATGGTGTCCTAACGGGTTGTAGGACACAATATGACTCCTTAGGACACAATATTACCCAAAGCAACCCAATATGGTGTTCTTAGGGGTCCTATGGTGTTTTAAGGGGTCATAAGGGTTCATGGGACACTATATGACCCCTAAGGACAACATAGGACCCCTTATAACACCATATGGTGTTGTTAAGGGTCATATGGTGTCCATAGGGGTCATTTTATGTCCTAGGACACCATATTACCCCTTAAGACACCAAATTTTGTCGTTATGGGTCATATGGTGTCCTAAGGGGTCGTAGGACATAATATGACCCCTTAGGACACCATATGACCCAAAGTGACCCAATATGGTTTCATTAGGGGTCATATAGTGTCCTAAGGGATCATATGATGTCTTAAAGGGGTCATATGACACAATATGACCCACTAGGACACAATATGACCCATAACGACCAAATATGGTGTCTTAAGGGGTCATATGGGTTCATGGGACACCATATGATCCCTAAGGACAACATACGACCCCTTATAACACTATATGGTGTCGTTAGGGGTCATATGGTGTCCATAGGCATCATATGACCCCTTAAGATACCAAATTATGTCATTATGGGTCATATGGTGTCCTAAGAGGTCGTAGAACACAATATGACCCAAATCTCTCTCTCCCTCTCCTCCTCTCTCTCTCTCTCTCTCTCTCTCTCCCCTCCTCTCTCACTCTCTTTGTCCCTCTCCTCCTCTCTCTCTCTTTCTCCCCTAATCTCTCTCTCTCTCTCTCTCTCTCTCTCTCTCTCTCTCTCTCTCTCTCCCCTAATATCTCTCTCTCCCTCTCCCCCTCTCCTTCTCTCTCTCTCTAAAATATGACTAGTAAAATCCGATATCGGATTTAATTAGATATCTGATTTCTGCCATTGCCATTAATGTGACAATTCAGTAAAAAAAGGCAGCAATGGGAAAATTTTTGGGGACCACAAATTTATACATTAAAATTGGATATCCAATTTTTGTACATAAAAAAGAGCCTTGTGGGCCATTTTGTAGAGTCCAACGGCCCACAATCTGCATATTCTATTTTCTGTTGATGATCATGGGTTTTCAGATAGGTTGAGACAAATTTGTGCTTTTGGGAGATTCTTAAAGTCCAATCTTACATTGCCAATCATGTAGGAGCATCTGTGTGGAGGGAAATGGGGGGTAGTAGTCGTCAGAAGTCTAAACGCAAAAGAAAACTTTCAAATGACCAAATTGAAGTGTATAGAGAAAGAGATAGAGAATGTAATAGGAGGAGAAGACAAGGTATGTTAAATATCGCTAATGTTACTTCAAGTGAAGAGGAAATTGAATTTAAAAATGTGCCACAAGTTATTGAAAATGAAATGTAGATTTTGAAAGTGAAAATTTTGAAAATGTTGAAAGTGATAATGAAAATGCTCAACATGTGGAAAATTTTGACATAGGAGGTGAAAATGTGGAAAAATTTGACACTGAAGGTGGAATTTCTCAACCAAGTGAACCACATGTAACACCTAATTACTTTAGAAATGAAGACCCTCTCATGGATGAAAGACAAATTCCAAATCCAAGACCTTCAAGAACCCCAAAATGGTTATTTGAAATCAATGAGAACATTATTACGAATCTTGAAGGCAAGAGGTCAACAAGAATTGTTCGGTTGTGGGCTACACAAATTTTCAACCAAAATTTTAGCAATAAGACATTGACTGAGCAATGCCAACTCTTTTTTCAATTGCTAAAGATGATAAAGATGAGACCATTGCTAAACAAATTGAAGATTTGTATGAACAAGAAGATGGAGAGAAATTCTATTATTGCAAAAAATCTATTTGATTCTCTCAATTCTATTAGAAAGAATACCAAAGAAAGAGATAAGAGAGCCACTCGAAGAATGATTACAACCTCCTTAGTAAGCCATCAATTGAGGAAGGCTCATCAAATGAGACAAACTTGTGTTTATTTAAACATAAACCATAAAACTTTGGATAGAGCACTTGCACGAAGACAAAGACTTGATGATCAACTTCAACAAGATACATGGGCTTTTGGTGGGAGGCTTCCACGTGTTGATAGAAAGTTGATTGACAATATGAAGGAGGAGATTCAACAATTTTGGCACTCTAATCCTAGAGTGTCACCCAATGTAAAGGACGTTTTGAAATTAAGAATCCACAATCGAGACCGCACACTCACATCCCAAACAATTTTTGGAATCAAGCCAAACAATGTTGTAAAATTTTTTTTGTGAATTACATCCAACTTTGCAAATATCACAAAGGGCCTTTGAACCTTTGAAAGCATTTTATTGTGTTCCTCTTAAGATTCACAATACTTGTCGTTGCAAGTACCATGTGGAGTTTTCAATGTACCATGAACTTTTATGTCATATTCGTTCTACGATGCATACTAATGAGATGTTGCAGGAGTGTGGTGCAATGCTATTTCTGAGATCATCAAGAGACTTGCAAGATCTATTTTTATGCCTTAGAGATGATGACTGGTATTTCTATAGAAATGATTGTTTGAATGAGAAGTGCTCAGAATGTGGTGGGTTGTCAAAGTTTGTTTCATGTTTTCATGAGGGCAGTGAACACGAGTTTGGAAAGAATTATGTTGAGAAAAAAAGATATGAGACAGTGAAATATACTTTGAAGAGTGGAGGTGAAGGTTCTAGATGCGAATTAGTCTCAAGAGAAGTGAGTATTGCTAATTTTATTTTGGATTTTAAGGAAAATCTTTTCTACAAGTATGCAAGGCACACCCATAGGTCTCAGTGGTTGGATCAATAGTTCAGCATGTGTAAGAACTCTTTCCTGATTGGCACTATTGTATCAGTGGTTGATTTTGTAGAGAACTATACATTGCAACCATAGAATGAGGTACAGTCTCAATATTACAATTCAGTCCAGATTGCTATTTTTGTTCACATTAAATATAGACATGCTCTTGATAGTATAGAAGAGGACATGAAGATAATTAGCGAGTATCATTTTTATATGAGTGATGATAGATCACACTCCTCTGAGTATGTGCAACAATCTTTCGAGAATTTTTTTGAGTTCTTGCATGAGAAAGATATTGCAATTGACCGACATATAATATGGTTAGATAACTGTACGGGTCAATTCAAGAATGTCCGTATGTTTTATTGGCTGAGTAAAATGCATGTAGAGAGGTGTATACCTCATATTTGGTGTTTTTTTTAGGCAGGGCATGGGAAGGGAGAGCATGATGGAGCAAGTGCATGTTTGAAGAGAGCTCTAGTTAAGGAGCAATTGAGGATTTTAGGTGCAAATTTCTCTGATGCACGTTCTATTGTTGATTGGTGTAGTTCAACATTGTCACATGGAGGTACTCTTGATTCAGCAATGACCAGATTCTTTTGGTTGGTTGAGGAGGGAACAATGGGAGATAGATTGGATTGTCAAACAATTAAAGATTCTTCAAAGATGCATTCATTTCTCAGCTCAGATGCAAGTACATGGACCATTTGGACACAAGCATTGGCGAGTCAAGTGAGTGGGTTGATACATGGGTTCCCCACTATCTAACTCCTTTATCTCAAACAATATCCTTGTCAAACGGTGACATGGAAAGTTCACTTGAGTATGACTGTCTATTAGATCTTGTACAACTAGGACATGTTTTTGCAATTGTCGCACCGCAAGGGAATGAAGAGAGATCAGAATATTGGTTGGAACAATGTGTATAGGAAAAACAAAAGCTAACACAATCAATGACAGATGATGATAGGTTCACATATCCTACAGGTTCAATTGTTGTTATGGGAACTTGGTTGCAAACATACATGATTAGAAAGAATGGCATACCTGCATTTCAAGACTATGAGAGACACAAAACCATTATAATGTATTCACACCTTATTATAGCTACAAATGTCAAGTTGTTGAAGCATCAAGCAAAACCAAAGACCAAAGAGCTATGGGCAGTGACTACTGTTGATCATGAAGCAATATTGGATACTCTTAAGCAAAGAGATGACCCTTCAGGCACACTTGTGTAGTAGGTCTTTAATGGTTCCTTATTTTTTTATCATGCATTTCATTTCAAACAATGATAATTAAACCTTAATATTCAAGTTTGTTACGTGTATATTAAGGATGTGTTCAAAATGCAGGTATATTGATGAACATTTTTTTTTGGCAACACGGTTTTTGCATGCACATAGTGGGTACACTCGATATAATCGGAAGGGATGTATTTTTGCAACATGACTTATTATCATGCATTTGATGAGCTCTAAAAATTTTATTATTAGAGAACACTATTTGACAAATTTTGATGATATAATTATCGAAAAACCTTTATGCTCATGCAGGTATTTTTTGATGATATACAATAATATCACATTATTATTTTTGTGTCAACATAGTGGGTTCTATTGATATAATTCAAAGGGACGTATTTTTGTGGTATATAATCCCATCTTTTCATTTATTATCATGCATTTTAGTTGAAGTGGTTATCATAAAGCCTTTATGTTCATCCACGCATTTTATGTGTAGACTAACAATTCTAAAAAATACAAGTTCATGCTAGATCATTCTTTGTTGACAAGACCCTCTCTTGGTGATGGTACATATTCCTTTGTGCATTAATGAGATAAAATTTTGTGCATAAACATTAATTCAAGTAAATGTATTTCTATTTAGAAATGACCATATCTACCATCGTCTTCAACCATGCAGAGAAATGTAGTGAGAAGGGCTTTAATCAACATGTGTCTTTCTTCAAAGTTATGCTTGTATACTTTGCAGAGAAACTGGTAAATTTCATAATTATACAATCTTGTACATCTTAAAAATGTTTCAAATGATCTATTTATAATTTTCCAAACTAATTTGTATTAAGTTTTATAATTTTTTTCCTATAGCACATTCATTCCACATAAAAAGGTTACTTATTTTGGTCTTCATTTAAATGCAGGCATTGCTCTACGTAAGCTTTTCTCTTAGGACATGAGGATGTCTGATGCAGATGAAGTGGGATGTTGTATTTGTATAAGGATGTGAATTGATGTAACATTGTTTGATGATATACAATGTCCATGAGAAAATTGGTCTAGTTATATTGATGATAATGTCCATGTATCTGTACATGAGTACATTGGTGTAGTTGTATTGATAATGAAAAAAAAAAAATGTTTGCATATCCCTTCATGGATGTCACATGCAAGTGTAATGGTAATTACGTGTATACAATACATGGAAATATTGATGATCGTTATGTGTCTACAATGTAATTCTTGTTTATATATAATTTTATCACTTAGGGTGCTCAAGGGATGACATCGGTAGGGTATGACTGATGATTTTTTTGCCAACTGAAAAAATTGCTACCCTAATAAAACTGTAGGGAAAATTGAAAAACCGAGATAGGCTTTTGTAGGGACCCCTCTCATGGGTCCGTAGGTTCAAATAGATCATTCGTAGGTGCCACGGATTCCGAGTTAGGGCCCATCAAAGTTTGATAATTTTTGGCACTTAGGGCACTGAAGGGATGACGTCGATAGGGTATGACCTCGAGCGTTCGATCAAGTGGGGGGGGAGGAAATAGGAGCATCCATAGGGTAATAATGCCTACCTTAACACATCAGAGCTAACGGTTTGTCATCGCGATGAGTAGAACAAGAAATTGGCCACGCAACAACATTCAATTGAGTGAGACTGATGATTTTTTTGCCAACCAAAATTTTTTTGCCCTAATAAAACCATAGGGAAACTTGAAAAACAGAGATAGGCTTTTGTAGGGACCCCTCTTGTGGCCCCATAGGTTCAAATGGATCATTTTCAAGTGCCATAGATTCTGAGTTAGGGCCCATCAAAGTTTGACAATTTTTAGCACTTAGGGCACTCAACGGACAACACCGGTAGGGTATGAAGCCCGAGCGTTCAATTGAGTGGGGGGGAAAATAGGAGCATGCATAGGGTAATAATGCCTAACTAGACATGTCAGAGTTGACAGTTCATCATTGCAATGAGCTAAATGAGAAATTGGCCACGCGATAACATTCAATTGAGTGAGACTGACGATTTTTTTGCCAACCGAAAAATTGCTGCCTTAATAAAACCGTAGGGCAAGTTGAAAAACTGAGATAGGATTTTGTAGGGACCTCTCTCGTGGCCCCATAGGTTCAAATAGATCATCCACAAGTGCCACAGATTCCAAGTTAGGGCCTGTCAAAGTTTGACAATTTTTAGCACTTAGGGCGCTCAAGGGACGACGCTGGTAGGGTATGAACGCGAGCGTTCGATCAAGTGGGGGGGGAAATGGGAGCATGAATATGGTAATAATGCCTAACTGGACATGTTAGAGCTGATGGTTCGTTATCGTGATGAGTTGAATGAGAAATTGGCCACACGACAACATTCGATTGAATGAGACTGATGATTGTTTCGTCAACCGAAAAATTGCTACCCTAATAAAACCGTAGGGAAACTTGAAAAACCAAGATAGGATTTTGTAGGGACCCCTATCTTGACCCCGTAGGTTCAAACAAATTGTTCGCAAGTGCATAGGATTCTGAGTTACAACCCATCAAAGTTTGACAATTTTTAGCACTTAGGGCGCTCAAGGGAAGACGCTGGTAGTGTATGACCCCAAGCGTTCGATTGAGTGGGGGAAAAAATAGGACCATGCATAGGGTAATAATGCCTAACTGGACATCTCGGAGCTGTTGGTTTGTCATCAAGATGAGAAGAACGAGAAATTGGCCACGTGACAACATTCAATTGGGTGAGACTGACGATTTTTTCTCCAACCAAAATATTGCTGCCCTAATAAAACCCAGAGCGCTTGACCGAGGTGGGGGGGAAAATAGGACCATGCATAGGGTAATAATTAATTGTATCAAGTATTGTTCAGTAAATGATTTGTATTATATTGTTAATTAAATGAATTGTATTGTATTGTTGATTAGATGAATTGTATTGTATTGTTGATTAAATGAATTGTATTGTTCATGAATTGTATTGTATTGTTAATTAAATGAATTATATTGTTCATTATACAAACAACACTTATGATGAAATGAAATGAATTGTATTGTTCATTAAATAACCATTATTAACTATTGTTAATTATTGGAATGAAGATTAAAGATTTCCATGATAACACCACGCACATATGAGCAACAATTTATATGATTGAATATCAACTTCTGCATATATAAAAATGTCAAATGATTACAAATTTATGTCCATACACAAATATGGCATAAACACCAACTGAAACAAAATGTATGTCTAAATACGTGAATGTATGTCCATGTATAAAAAATACATGCCGACTAGACATGTAAGCATCCCAAAACTATCTATAACATCCTATGCTGCTGATGGATCATCAAAATCGATCCTCTTCACTGCACTGCTTGGCTCTGAAGGATCCTGCACAAGAAAAACAAACCATGATTAATATTAGTTATATTATATAATTCACATTCGAAAAGTTAACATAAAAATGAACTATAATTGAACTATTCATGTTTACCCCATCTCCACATTTTCTCTTCGGCTTTGTAGGACTCTTGATGTATGTCTTCAGTAGAGGAGGTATGTTTTGAATATTTTCATACACAACCTACATATGTTCAGAAACATGACATTGATACAAGTTAGCATATAATTTTCACTGATAATAACAAATTATATCTACTAATCACAAAATAAAATAAACACACATCTACTCGAGGCATCTCTTCTTCTTCTTCTTCTTCAGGTGTACTGGGTGTAGTCATCAAGGATGTGAAGCCAATAATTCTCTGTATATATACACAACAAGTATATGAAACTATCAATCTATGTCTAGATGTGTATAATCACTATAACTTATTTAAACTATTCATTCAATCATATTTGCATTCAATTACCTTTCCCTTCTCTCCAACTGCACTACCAGATCCTAAATCACACTGCCCCGCACTTGTGTTGCTTGTGCCCTACAAGAGTAAAATAAGATATACAAGCAAGTTACTACATAATCAAATTAATACCAATATAAATGATGAGCATGTATGTACAATAAAATACAAACGATTAGGTGCAATAATATATGTACCGTCAAGCTATCAAGGCCAAATGAAATGGCTGACAAGGTGCCCTCCTAAATCTGTCTCAACTCCTCCTCAGTCATCAACTGTTAAATAGACCATGTAAATAAAAATTAGTACTTAATATTATCTAGATTATAAATATTCATTTAAAATATAACCTGAACTATGAAAATACAAATCTTACCACTACATCATCAATGTATGATGATGGTGCCTCCTCACCTCTAGCATGTGAGGACTCCCGAGGGTATCCTCGAGTCTGTGTAATAATATATGGTGCATCATGCATCTCATGCACCTCTTAATCTGCACTATCTGCAGGAGGATCAACGGGCTGTCCAACTGGACCCAAGCATACATGCCCACACATGACACAACTATGGGGCACACATATGTGTGGAGCCGAGGATGATGTGTCAGCGCCACTGGATGCAACGCTACCATCAAGAGTAGGATGAGCTACTAACATAGCCTAAGAAACCAAAAGGCTACTCAAAGAGTGAATAGCCGATATGGTCCGTGAAGCTGCCTCACAAATGATATCAGGATGTTGCATTATAGGTGGGGGATCAACAAGAGGAGGGGGGACATATGAGCCCTGGACTACTCTGACTGCCCTAGGTCTATTTTGGAGAATACCTAAACCTACACCTTGGAAAGGTTAGATGTCAAAGTAGTTAACATGTTTGCGTAAAAAAACTCAGCATACAATTTTTTTATGAAATAGAAGGGGACATCAAGATTGTTGTTGGGTGGTTTGTCGAAAACCATCCACCAACAATACCAAAAAATTTTCATAATACCATCATTTGTGCACCATTTAATAGAAAGTTTTGTTTTTTGGGGATCTATGGGTTGAACAGTGCGGGGATTCACGCACAATGAGGCGATAGCGGCTTTGGATATCTTGATATCCTTGATATCCTTATACGACAAGCCATCTACATATTTTTCCCTCATAGAATCTCGCCACAAAAGGGCAGCATTGTGCTCCTCAGTCATGGTTTCCATACTCTTTATGATCGACGTGAGAGGATCAAACATTGGGTTTAGATGAGGGATCCTATGATATACTTCTGCAATCCCCCTCAATTCATTCAAATTTTGTGCAATCAAATCCCGAGTTGAGGGGGGGTTTGGCAAAGG
This sequence comes from Cryptomeria japonica, assembly GCF_030272615.1. Classification (NCBI taxonomy): domain Eukaryota; kingdom Viridiplantae; phylum Streptophyta; class Pinopsida; order Cupressales; family Cupressaceae; genus Cryptomeria; species Cryptomeria japonica. The sequence continues at coordinate 203,883,707 of NC_081412.1, read as the reverse complement.
AGGGTTTGGTTGTTGCAATTGTAGTTGATCAATGTTTTCATTGTTATCCCCCATTTTTAACCTAGCTAAATCTAAACAATTAAATTTAGTTGACAAATTTAAACAATTAGGTATTTGATTGAAAAAAACCTAGTTTTCATAAAAAAAACTATATTTTCAATGAAAAATAAAATAAACATTAACAAAAAATACAAAAAATGAATGAAAATTATTGAAAACAATAAAATTCTTACCTTTCAATCTATTTTTTAGCAATCTTTGGCCAAAACACTGGATATCGGGTGCACCGGATATCGGATTTTTATAAAACCGTGCAACCCATGAGTTTAAAATGACTCACGGGCTGTCACTATCGAAATATATTTGTCTCAGAAAATCGGATATCCAATTTTTATACTTAAATTGTTTTAAAATAACATATATAATATAATAATATATTATGTAATATATTAATATATTATGTAATATATTAATATATTATATAATACGTATTATATAATATATAATATTATATTATACTATATTATATATTATATAATATATAATATTATATTATATTATATATCATATAATATATATAATATAATATATATAATAGTCCAAGGGGTTGAGCTTAACTGGTTAAAACACTGGGTTCTCACTGTGGAGACCCAAGTTCAATTCCCATTAGGGACATCTGAAGTGGAATTCTAAGTTGTGACTCTTGGCCTTCCATAGGATGGGGAAGGTCTTGGGGTCAATCTAATCAAACATAATATTAATAATAATTCAAAGATATGTAATGGGGATGGGGCCCCCTACTATGTCCCCACTAGTTCATAGCTCTAGTCAAAAAGCTATTCAGGCTTCAGCCAATAACTGATAAAAAAATATATATTATATAATACGTATTATATAATATATATAATATATTATTATTTTATATAATACATATTGTATTATATTATAAAATATAATTATATATTATATAATATATAATATAATATAATATAATAATATATTATATAATACATATTATATAATATATAATATTATATTATATATAATATATTATATAATATATCATTATTTTATTATATTATATATTATAGAATATATAATATTAAATTATAATATAATATAATATAATATAATATAATATATATAATATAATAATATATTATATAATACATATTATATAATATATTATTATATTATAATATAATATTATATTATAATATAATATTATATAATATATATAATACAATATATTATTATATTATATAATTGTATAATATATTATATAATTATATAATATATTATTATATTATATAATTATATAATGTATTATTATATTATATAATTATATAATATATTATTACATATAATAATATATTATATAATATGTAATATATAATATATTTTTTAATTTAAAATTACAAATAAAAATTGGATATCCGATTTGCATAGGTAATTGCCATGCCAAGGTGTACTAACACCTAGGTCAAGCAAAAAGTCAACACGTATTTTTCACGTTTTTAGGCGAGTGAAGAAGGCTATTTTTTCACATCGCCACTTTTTGGCCCCCCATGATCCTGCACTAACCCCCATTGCTTACATCTTTATCCTCTTTCTTTCATTCTTGCATTCTTGTTTTCTCATTTTGATATTTTTGTTTCATCATCTCATTGATTTTCATATCTATGTTATATTGTTTGATCTCCATCTTTCATAGCTTCTTGTGCACATTTTGTTGAGAGAATTTATCATTCAAACACAAGATCATGATAAGTAGGAGGACAATGGAGTTAGAATTCCATTGAAATGCATGTGTTAGATAATTGGTTTCATTTACATATTGTATTTCCATGGAAGGTACTCTATTGTTTGATGTTGAATCATCTGGATCTTCTCCCATAATATCTCAGGTTTGATTTTTGCATCTATAGGACCAAAATAATGTTAGCTAAGACATATCCTAGAACTAAATCAATATCACAACCAAGAAACATCTCTGAGAATTACACCTCGAACATCTACAACATGTTACAATTAGCAAGAATGTTGCATAACACGAAGAAAACCATTGGATCAAGAAAATGATTAATAATGCACACAACAATCAATGAGGACCATCAAAACGGATAGGACTCGATCTAGAAATATCCACAAGCAACATGAATCACCACAACAACAACCACAACGACACCACTTACTAGAATCTCCATCATCAATATACCAAACCTCAAGATCACATGCTGAATTGACTGTCAAATTGAAAGATTCACTCGTGGACCTCCAAATTATGAACCATCAGAATTGAGGACACATATGAACATCCCAAACACTCTGCCAAATGTGCAAACCAAGATATTGCAATTCTAGAGTAATGTAGAGCAAAAAGTAGAACACTGAACACCCTAAACAACTGAACAACCAACCACAACATTGGACCTCATGATCGATCAAATCAACATGCGGACCACTCAAAATTTACCTGAATCAACAAGAGATAAGTATCTCTAAACCCATTAAACCACAACAACTCAACTACAACACACTGGCCAAACCAACTCATAATTTGACTGCAACATTGGAATACATAGAAGAATATATTGACATCAATGACAACACATCATTCTAGCAAACTTCTCAACAATATCCAACACAAACAAGGGTTCCAATGGTAAATTTGAGAAATATCTTTCAATTTAGTCAAATTATTATTAATAATATCATGAATTGAGGGAGGATCTTGTTGGGAAAGGTTTGGTGGTGCAGGAGGAATTGGTGGGATAGGGTTCTCACTGTCATCCATTGGTAACCTAATTCAAGTAGAAAATTGAAAAAAAAAATTCAACTACATACCATAGTTTATATGAAAAAACCTAATTTTTTTTAAATACCTAAAAAATGAAACAAAAAACAAAATAAAATGTTTACACGGTATGATTTCAACATACCTTTGTTAATTTTGGCAAAGTTTTTTTTTTTTTGAATGGGTATTAGATAGCAATGGATATCTGATTCATGGTCCTTGCTCCCACACCTCTTTCGCTGTCGAAACTAGTAAAAATGAGGCTCATAGGTTTGATTTTATTTTATAGTTGTCTTAGGTAACAAATATCTATTTGGAATGGATATATATATATGTTATCTAGTCATGCCTTTAAAAAAAAAATTCACATGTATATATCAATATAACATATTGACATCATATTATAATATATTATATATATTATATATTATAATTTATGCATTATATATTATGATATATTATATAATATATTTTAATATATATTTTATTATAATATATATAATATATTATTAATATTATGTCTTTTATCTTTTTAAAATAGTGTACAAAATAAATATCTATTTAGACCTGGGTTTTACCATGGCAACATGTACTTTTCCCCAACCCAAGTAAAAAGTCAAAATGGATTTTCATGTTTTTGGGCAACTTTAGGAAAAATGCATTTTTTCACATTGCCAATTTTTATATCCCTTTAAGATTGCACATACCTAGAGATAAAGACATAGATAGAGACAAAGATAGAGAGAGATAGAGATATTTAGGAAGAAAGAGAGAGAGACCTATAGAAATAAATAGATAGATAATGTAAAGCGGAAAATCGATCGAACCCTAGTTGCTTTCCCCTCTTCCAACTCCGAGGAGAGAGAAGGGAGGTCACTAGGGTTGATGGTTTTCACTTAGGGGAGACTTTACATTCAAAAGAGGGGTTGAAACCCACAAGATCCAATCCCCCACAATGCAAGATTGGATTCTAACTGAGTTTCAAGGGTTAAGACAGCAAGGCTACCCTCTTTTGTAAAGAATGTTGATAGAAGAATTAGGCTAGGAATGCATAGAAAGTGAGAAAGATTCGCTTATAGACTGAGATAGGGATATAGGATGAAGCTGCAGACCTGGATTTAGCAGTAAAATATCGATACGGCGCTGTCCTGCAAATTTGAGCAAAAGTTGACGGGACGATGGCGCCCGGCGTGCACACGGTCCTCCGAAAAATTCGCGAAATGAAGGGGGATTTGTTCGTCTCTGCACAAGGATTCCAGATTTTCAATTTCAGCCACGTGCCTGCAACCTACACACAGAAAAGCAAAGACGATTGGGGGGTTAGGGATTAGGGGTTTGCCTTTAGGTCAAACCCCGGTTTTGGAATTAACCAAGAAATGAGAAATGTTGTAAATGTAAATGATTGTAATGTAAAACAAGTACTAATACCTTGTTGTAAGGATGTTTGTATCCTTATGTGCGAAGGTATAGATGTTGTTGTTTGTTGTATTGTTGTATGTTGTAGTATGTGATCTCCTCTTCAATGGTTGAATCCTTGTCTTGAATGCAACACTTAGCCTTGAATGGAGACTTAGAATGATCAATTGCTTGAAGGAATGCTTGAATGCTTGAATGCTTGAATATATCGTTTCCACCTTTTTCCCATCCATCTATCTTCCCAAATGGGAGAGGACAATGTAGTTTATATACTTGTCAATTAGGGCTGATAGACTGATTTTCCCGACCTTAGGCCGACCAGGAAAGATAATTTCCAATTTGCAAACAAAAAGACTCGAAGTCCCATAGGAGACCGGGCCCAAAATAGGGCCAGGGACCAGGGCGCTGGGCGCCATGGTCCTGGGGGACCAGGGCGCTGGGCGCTCTGGTCCCACCTCCCAGGATAGCAGGGTGCAAAGGAGGTTCAGGCCAGGGTGCTTGAAAAATGCAGTTTTTGGTGTCGTGAGCAAGTTTCGGGGTCTCCATTCAGGTTCCGTGTTGCGTCGCCATCGTGAAGACTGAAATGCAGTCGAAATTGCAAGTGTCGCAATTTTAGGACACTACAGATAACAAGATCAGAAGCGAGTGATGGAGGGAGGGAGAGAGATAGCTCAATATATAGAGAGGGGAGGGAGATATATAGATATAGGGATATAGAGGGAGAGACATAGATGGATAGGGAAAGAGTTAGGGAGATAAAAGTAATGAAGGATATACATGGAGAGAGAAAAGAGAATATGAAGGAGAGAGAGAGAGAGAGAGAGAGAGAGAGAGAGAGAGTTTAAATATTTGTCAACATCAAAATATTCAAGATTGACATTACATTAAAATTAAAGTAAATAAAATAAAATTTAATCACTTTATATATATATATTATTTTGTCAATAATTTGATTTCATTCTCAATTAATCAATCTAATTTCATATTAATTTAAAATTAAATTATTAAACTATACATGAAAGGTATGTTTTCTTACCTAATTTAAGAGTCATGTAAAATCCTATTTTATTCACACACATGATGAAGTTCCATTAAAATAGTAATCATGCAAGGTAAGAGATGTGCAAATCTTGGACCATTGTGTATTGTCAATTTGGATATTAGATGTCATACTAATTGTTTTAATAGATTTTGACATGGTCTATTGTAATTTTGACAAGAGGCGTATTGCACTAATGGATTGAAGAACACCTATTAATAAAAACTTCATGTGATTTGAATTTACATTCATCCGCTTTTTATATATAATTTGTTTTAGTGATTGTTTACTTTAAATTTTAAATTGTAAATATTTTATCAATATTTTTAAAAATACAAGAAAGTATAAGATGATATGGATAAAGACGTCTTTCTAAAAAACTGAAACTTTCTTTAAAATATTAAGCAATAAATTGTTAGATATCCTTCTTAAAAATGGATGACAATTTTTTTAAAAATAAAAAAACATTTATTTATATCTTTGGATTTGAATAAAATATTTAAAGCTTAAAATTTTTTTTCAGAATAATTAAAATAAAATAAAAATTATTTAATTAATTCTAGAGATAAACATAATTTATCTAATTAAATTATTTTTCTTTTAAATAAAAAATTCTATTAAATTTTAAACAATATTATTAAATTATATAATTTTCTACTTATTTGATTATTATTATTCCAAATAATTATATATTTTTTAAAGTCCACTTCCTTCTAAAATTTAATATACATATTAAAAATTCATAATTTTAATTATATTTATTTAAATAATTTTCTTAATTTTGTTTTATAAATTTCAAGTTTTTTGCTTTTACTTTTCTATTTTTTTAATTTTTTCTAGTTCTAATAATGTAATTTTTTATGTATCTAAGACCTCTTTATATATAATGATGCAACTAGAAATCATTTTTTTTTTTTTTATATAAATAATTTTAGCCATTTATTTATTCTGAATTTAATTTTAAAGTGTAAATATTTTAGCAATATTAAAACACTATATTATATTAAAAAAGCATAACTATGATATAAATAAAGATTACAACCAAATTCTTAATAAATAATTTTTAAGATAATTGAAATAAATAAAAATCTAATTACTAGTAATTAATTAAGTAAAACTCATTAAAATAGTATTACTTAATGAAAACCGTAATAATAATAAAAATGTATATGACATATCTCCTTAAAAATAAAAAATAAATAATAAAATATTATGTCATTGACAACTTTAAAAAAATCTACTCAAATAAAAGTTAAAAATACATTGCAACTGATTCCACGAAGCAGGAGCTAAGAACCCTGACACCCACAAGCCCAACCTAGAGCAAGAAATCTGAAAACTAGAGAGGAAATTAAGATTATCAATAATAGGCTAGACATAAGAGACAAACAACAGATCAATATCAGTAAGTTCTGCATCAGGTTCGTGCACAATTGAGCTTTGGGACTCTCCCTACTTTGCGACAGAATAGTTAATGACGGCCAAGGATCTCTTCAAATTCCTATCTAGGACCAGGAGAAGGTCATTAGTATGATAAGGGCTTGTAATTTGACTCCTCAGTTTCTGGGTTTTTGGTTGCATAGTTTAATCTAGGGTATGCCCTTGTTGTTGTTATTTTCTACTGAACTCTCATTTCTTGATTTTTTGTTGACTTTCATCTGAACTCTCATCTATTTTTTGGTTGTTAAAGTATTGTTGATAGTCATAGACTATGTTAAGGGTCAACGTCCTAGATATCACTGCATTTTGAATTAAAAACAATGTACTTTATCAAGAAATAGAAATATTTTTTCCAAATTTCAATAAGAAATTAAAAACAAAACAAAAAATCCACAATCTTATATAAAAACATATTTAATTCTATAATTTTTTTTTTAATATTTCATGTATAAATTTATAAATATAAATATAATATTATAGATGAGATTATTAGTAATTTAAAAAAAAATCTAAGTAAATATTATATATAATATTTTAATTTATAATATTTGTTAAATATTTTTAATATAAAATTATAATTGATTTTTTCATTTTAAAATATTAAAACTATTATTTTTAATATTTTTAATATTTATATAGAGTTATTTTAATATAATAGTAAATTTAAGATTTTTTGGTTTTGCATGCAATTTTTTTGTCTATATCATTTCATCTTTTTTTTATTGGTAATCACTTTTGACTAGAGCTATGAACCAGTGAGACCACATTTTTGGGGGCCTCATCCTCAATTGTTATGGTGTTCATACACCCTTATCTCTCCATGATGCCTTCCTCAACCTTATATCTTCGAGACCAACAGTGCATAACCGCAAGCAAGGACCATGAACCAGTAGAGGTGAAAGACCTATGTGGGTCTGATACAACACCACAAGGCATGAAAGACCCGTGTGGGTTCAACAAAAGTCCACGGTAAGCACACGCCAATGAGAAACTAGATCCGCAAGAAGCACACGCCTTCAAGGAATGAGGTCCATGAGCACACTAGCCCAGCAGGGTTCACCAACTAGTCCACACATCCACCAAGATCACCTGTACATCCTCCAAGATCAGCCGCCATCAATTTTGCCTACCAAGGTGGGATCAAACCGGTATATGAACAAACCGCTTTGGTCCAAGTGGGGATCTGAACCTTGGTTGCACCATAATCAATGCAACCATTTCATTGTTACACTAACACGTGATCCCCACTATATCATTTTATCATTTTTGTTAGAGAAATACATATTAATTAAAGATTATATTTTATTTTCTTTTACAAATTTTTTTTTGTGTGAAAGGGTATCCCCGTGACCCATCGCAACACCCATATGAGGCAAGCTATGACAAGACTACTCCCTTGAGGTGTGTTTTTTGTCTATATCATTTTATCATTTTTGTTAGAGAAATGTATATTAAATTAAGATTTTTTTTTCTTTTACAATTTTTATTTTTCTGCGGAAAGATATTCTCATGACCCAGATGAGGTGAGCTACAACAAACTAGTCCCTTGGGGTGTGGGTAATGACCTGTACACACATCATATAAATGCCGAGTTGGGAGAGTCCAACTGGAGACTATTAGAAATCAAACCTATTGCCCAAGCCAACTCTCGTACCCTTGTGAGCTTATTTTACAATATTTTAAATATTAGACCATACTTATATTTTAATATCAATTTAGAAACTTATTTTTGAATAATATGAATATAAAAATTATTTTTAAAATTTAATATTAAATTTAAACATTTTTATTTTGTTTACAAAATTTTCTTCCATTTATTTTATCTATTAAAAAATACTCACTAATTTATAATATTTAATATCAATTTAAAAATTTATTATTGAAATAATCAAACGAAAGTCAATGGAATGGGAAATTGCCTAAGGATTTGCAAACTTAGGCAGATCTCTTATAGCTTGAGTGGAACTTATCTTAACCATGCAGTCAAAATTTACATGACACATCCTTCTATGCCATAACCAACTTCCATCAACTTGAGCAATCAAACAACTTTTACCACCAACATGCAAGTGAAATATATTACCTTTGTCTTTGTACCTAATGCAATTTCAGTTTCGGAGCTACTCAAGATCTTACATTTACCATTCTTGAATTGCAAATCATAATCCTTATCAACCTTCAACATACAAGACATCATCAGTGTTATGCTTACCATCAAGAGAGATAGAACCTCTACTACGAATTATACCAGCTTTGTCATCTCCAAATCTCACTACACCAGCATCATACTTTGCCATACTCACAAACTTACTCTTGTCACATGTCATATGATGAGAGAAACCATTGTCAATAACCCATTCATCTTTCTCTTCAACTTTAGCAACCAAAGCTTTTTCTTCAATAATGCAACTAGTAGACTCAACAGTCACTAGATCATCTTCCTTGATAGCAATGAACACCCACTCATCTCATGAATTTCTCTTATTAGACCCGTCATCTGTCACGCCTTTATTAGCAACAAAGGAACACTTATTCTGATATTTAGGCTTATAAGGCTTAAATGGCTTCTTAGAAACTCTTTCCAGACACCTTGAGGCAAAATGTCCTATCTTATTGCATGAAAAACATTTGAGAGGCAACTTTCCTTCATACTTACCGACACCTTTAGGCAATCTTCTAGAAATTAGGGACTCAAGCTCTTCAAGATCTCTTTCATCTTCTTCAAGCTCTCTCATCTCCTTCTCATATCTGGATACTCTTGTTGAACTTTTTCTTGAATCATATTTCTGCTTCCTGGATACATTAGCTTTAAATGCAGAATCAAATTTAGGAGGGACTTCACCAAACTTGCTCAACTCAAAAGAAGCAAGCTTACCAATCAACATGTCTCTAGTCACATCGATTATAGTCCATATTTATTCAATAGCAACAACCTTGTGCTTGTAAGCAAGAGGCAAGGATCTCAGCACTTTATCCATAATCTCATATTCTTCCAATACTCCACTGGCACGTCTGATTTTCAAAACAGGCTCATTCACTTTTTACATAAAGGAGGTAATGTTCTCATCTTTGCTCATCTTTAGTATTTCATACTTTCCCTTCAATCTCTGCAACTTAGCAACTTTCACATGGCTATCACCTTCATACAAAGTCTCTAGCCTCTTCCATATCTCATGAGCAGAATGCAAATCCATCACTTTATCATCTTAGAATGAGACAAGGCACTCAACAATGCTTCCTTAGCTCTAATATTGAATTTAGCTTCCTTTATCTCATCTAGACTACTAGGACCATTAGTAGGAACATTATACACATTCTTAGTTATCTTTCAATAGTCTTCATCGATACATCACAAATGACATTCCATACAGTTCTTCTAGAGAGTGCAATTTGTCACATCAAACCTCAAACTATCCTTCTTAAAAGAATTTAGGTTGTCATCCCGGATCTTCTCAAGAATTCAAGCTTCTTCCAAAGGATCTATCTCTAATACCAATTGTTGGCAACAAGGCAACAAACTAAGAGTGGGGGGTAAAACAGTTTGCTCACAAAATCAACACAATTCTGACTTAAATTTAGATCTGATAACTAGATATGGAAGCACAAATCAACACCACATCAATATCACAAATAAAACCAAGGTTTTTGACATGGAAAACTCAGTTAAGGGAAAAACCACACTGGAAACCTACACACAATAAGATAATATCCTATTAGGAGTAAAGGAAATATTACAATTCAGAATGCACATGCATTCAAGCACACAACCTAAAGCTCACTAATCAAATCACCAAAAAAGAAGGGCTACAATCTTGAGGAATACTCACTCTCTTACAAAAAAATTTGAATTACATCTGGAGGATCATGAACTAATGAAATAGCATCTCCACATGCCTGGTTACAGTTTTGGTTAAGCACAGTCTAATATGCTCTACCACACTCTTCTCTTCACACGTTCAAAAGATTTAAACACTTTCTTTCACACTTACTCAATCACACACTCGTAAATACAACACAGATACTTCTCACAAATAAATATTACATATATTTATACAAATCATCAACCTATATTTCAAAGCAGACTCAACCTCAACACAAATAACAAGAATATAACCTCACATGCTACAAAAATACATGCAGACCTATAGACACATTAAAAAATTCATCAAATTTATCCTCATTTAACTTCAAATTTTCTCCAAGCATCATGTAGATCCTTTTAATTCGTTTCATCACTTCATTATTATCCATTATTCATATTATTTCATATATCATAATATATGCATTACTCCATTCTTTGTTATATTATTATCATTCATATTATTCATCCACCAAATTTATTAAATAAGCATTGCATCATATTCATTTATCCACCTTCATTCATTCACCTTATATACATTTTCTCCATTTATTTAATAAAAAAACCCTTTAATATTCCCTCCAACTGCTTACCACTTATTGTTACCTCCTATCCTCTCTCCTTACCACTCATCCCTCCTATACCACTAATCTCTCATTATCTCATATTCACCCCGATGCCTAATTTATCTATGAGAACATATATTTATACCTTGCTCCTCCTTATTTTTAAGCCTAGAAGCCAATCTATTATTTTCATATCTTTTGCATCCATTGCTTACATCTTTATCCTCTTTCTTGCATTCTTGCATTCTTGTTTTCTCATTTTGATATTTTTGTTTCATCATCTCATTGATTTTCATATCTATGTTATATTGTTTGATCTCCATCTTTCATAGCTTCTTGTACACGTGTTGTTGAGAGAACTTATCATTCAAACACAAGATCGTGATAAGTAGGAGGACAATGGAGGTAGAAAAATATTGAAATGCATGTGTTGGATAATTGGTTTCATTTACATATTGTATTTCCATGGAAGCTACTCTATTGTTTGATGTTGAATCATCTGGATCTTCTCCCATAATATCTCAGGTTTGATTTTTGCATCTATAGGACCCAAACAATGTCAGCTGAGACATAGCCTAGAACTAAATTAATATCATAACCAAGAAACATCTCTAAGAATTGTGCCTTGAACATCTACAACATGCTGCAATCACCAAGAATGTTGCATAACACGAAGAAAACCATTGGATCAAGAAAATGATCAATAATGCACACAACAATCAATGGGGACCATCAAAATGGATAGGACTCGATCTAGAAATATCCACAAGCAACATGAATCACCACATCAACAACCACAAAAACACCACTTACTAGAATCTCCATCATCAATATACCAAACCTCAAGATCACACGTTGAATTGACTGTCAAATTGAAAGATTCACTTGTGGACCTCCAAATTACAAACTATTAGAATTGAGGACACATATGAACGTCCCAAACATTGCCAAATCTGCAAATCAAGATATTGCAATTCTGGAGCAATGCAGAGCAAAAAATAGAACACTGAACACCACAAATAATTTAACAACCAACCATAATATCGAACCTCATAATTGATCAAATCAACATACAGACCACTCAAACTTTACCTGAATCAACTAGAGATAAGTATCTCTAAACCCATTAAACCGCAACAACTCAACTACAACATGCTGGCCAAACCAACTCATCTAATCTGACTACAACATTGGAATACACAGAAGAATATATTGACATCAATGACAACACATCATTCCAGTAAACTTCTCAACAATATCCAACACAAATGAGGGTTCCTATGGTAAATTTGAGAAATATCTTTCAATTTAGTCAAATTATTATTAATATCCTTCTTAAAAGAGGATGACAATTTTTTTAAAAATAAAAAACATTTATTTATATCTTTGGATTTGAATAAAATATTTAAAGCTTAAATTTTTTTTTTCAAAATAATTAAAATAAAATAAAAATTATTTAATTAATTCTAGAGATAAACATAATTTATCTAGTTAAATTATTTTTCTTTTAAATAAAAAAATATATAAAATTTAAAACAATATTATTAAATTATATAATTTTCTACTTATTTGATTATTATTATTCCAATTAATTGTAATTTTTTCAAAGTCCACTTCCTTCTAAAATTTAATATACACATAAAAAATTTATAATTTTAATTATATTTATTTAAATAATTTTCTTAATTCTGTTTTATAAATTTCAAGTTTTTTGCTTTTACTTTTCTATTTTTTTAATCTTTTCTAGTTCTAATAATGTAAGTGATTGATGTATCTAAGACCTCTCTATATATAGTGATGCAACTGGAAATCATTTTTATTTTTTATATATAAATAATTTTAGTCATTTATTTATTTTTAATTTTATTTTTAAAGTGTAAATATTTTAGCAATATTAAAACACTATATTATATTAAAAAGGCATAACTATGATATAAATAAAGATTACAACCAAATTCTTAATAAATAATTTTTAAGATAATTGAAATAAATAAAAATCTAATCACTAGTAATTAATTAAGTAAAAACTCATTACAATAGTTACTTAATGAAAATTGTAATAATAATAAAAATGTATATGACATATCTCCTTAAAAATGAAAAATTAATAATAAAATATTATGTCAATGACAACTTTAAAAAAGCTACTCAAATAAAAGTTAAAAATACAATGCAACTAATTCCACGAAGCAGGAGCTAAGAACCCCGACACCCACAGGCCCAACCTGGAGCAAGAAATCTGAAAACTGGAGAGAAAATTAGGATTATCAATAATACGCTGGACATAAGAGACAAACAACAGGTCAGTATCAATAAGTTTTGCATCAGGGTCGTGCACAGCTCAACTTTGAGACTCTCCCTACTTTGCGACATAATAGTTAATGACGACCAAGGATCTCTTCAAATTCCTATCTAGGACCAGGAGAAGGTCATTAGTATGATAAGGGCTTGTAATTTGACTCCTTAGTTTTTGGGTTTTTGGTTGCATAGTTTAATCTAGTGTATGCCCTTATTGTTATTTTCTACTGAACTCTCATTTCTTGATTTTTTGTTGACTTTCATCTAAACTCTCATCTATTTTGTTGTTGTTAAAGTATTGTTGATAGTCATAGACTATGTTAAGGGTCAACGTCCTAGATATCACTGCTTTTTGAATGAAAAACAATGTACTTTATCGAGAAATAGAAATATTTTTTCAAATCTTTAATAAAAAATTAAAAACAAAACAAAAAATCCACAATCTTATATAAAAACATATTTAATTCTATAAATTTTTTTTTAATATTTCATGTATAATTTTATAAATATAAATATAATATTATAGATGAGATTATCAGTAATTTAAAAAATATATATAAGTAAATATTATATAATATTTTAATTTATAATATTTGTTAAATATTTTTAAATATAAAATTATAATTGATTTTTTCATTTTAAAATATTAAAACTATTATTTTAAATATTTTAAATATTTATATAGAGCTATTTTAATATAATAGTAAATTTAAGATTTTTTGTTTTGCATGCAATTTTTTTGTCTATATCATTTTATCTTTTTTTTATTATCGGTAATCACTTTTGACTGGAGCTATGAACCAGCGAGACCACATTTTTGGGGGCCTCATCCTCAATTGTTATGGCGTTCATACACCCTTATCTCTCTGTGATGCCTTCCTCAACCTTTTATCTCTGAGACCAAAAGTGCATAACCGTGAGCAGGGACCACGAACCAGTAGAGGTGAAAGACCTGCATGGGTCCGATACAACACCGCTAGGCATGAAAGACTCATGTGGGTTCGACAGAAGTACACGGGAAGCACACGCCAACGAGAAACTAGATCCGCAAGAAGCACACGCCTTCAAGGAATGAGGTCCATGAGCACACTAGCCCAGTAGGGTTCATCAGCTAGTTCACACATCCACCAAGATCACATGTACATCCTCCAAGATCAGACGCCATCAATTTTGCCTACCAAGGTGGGATCAAACCGATATATGAACAGACCGCTTTGGTCCAAGTGGGGATTTGAACCTTGGTTGCACCATAATCAATGCAACCATTTCACTGTTCAACTAACAGGTGATCCCCATCTATATCATTTTATCATTTTTGTTAGAGAAATACATATTAATTTAAGATTATATTTTTTTTGCTTTTACAAAGAAAAATTGTGTGGAAGGGTATCCCCGTGACCCAACGCGACACCCATATGAGGCAAGCTACGACAAGACTACTCCCTTGAGGTGTGTTTTTTGTCTATATCATTTTATCATTTTTGTTAGAGAAATATATATTAAATTAAGATTTTTTTTTCTTTTACAATTTTTTTTTTTTTTTTGCGGAATGACATTCCCACGACCTAGATGAGGTGAGCTACAACAAACTACTCCCTTGGGGTGTGGGTAACAACCTGTACGCACATCATATAAACGTCGAGTTGGGAGAGTCCAACTGGAGACTATTAGGAATCAAACCTACTCCCCAAGCCAACTATCCTACTCTTGTGAGCTTCTTTTACAATATTTTTAAATATTAAACCATACTTATATTTTACTATCAATTTAAAAACTTATTTTTGAATAATATGAATATAAAAATTACTTTTAAAATTTAATATTAAATTTAAACGTTTTTTTGTTTTGTTTACAAAATTTTCTTCCATTTATTTTATCTATTAAAAAATACTCACTAATTTATAATATTTAATATCAATTTAAAAATTTATTATTGAGATAATCAAACGAAAGTGAATGGAATGGGAAATTGCCGAAACCATTAGTGTGAATGCTAGAGCGAAGTCTATTCATCTGTGCATGTCTTTTCAAACATCGGCACGTGTCGAAATCATCAAAATCGATGGCCAAAGCAAACCTTGACAATAGTGGGAAATCTTGAAAATACTCTTTCAACATAGTCTGAATACTTGACAAATCAATCGTTGTATTAGTCGATGTCAGAGAAGCTGCTCGCCACAAAGCTCGTACATTGAAATCTATGCCATGCTCAGAACAATCTTTTCTAAAATTACAGATACTTCCTTCCGCAATTAACGCTGACAAAGGTAGACGACTAAGCAGAGGGTGGTAGTAGTCACAATAATCTTTTTCATTGCCATTTACTGTTTCCCTTTTTTCGCGTCCTCGTCATATACTTATCCGTCCCTTCTCGCTTTACGAAATATTAACCTTCCGCGTGTTTCATACCGTTTCACTGCCAAACGCTTCGTCCTCTTCCATACCTATGAACCCACCTAGCATCGACAAAAGCACTCGCAAGAAAAAGAGAAAATGGGAGTATAGAAACGGAGCATATGGAGTATTAATTTATTAATGTAAGCCGGGAGAAAAGTGTTCGCGTCATGTTTTTGTATTAGGTCTTAATATAAGCCAGGAGAAAACTAAATTAAATTAAACAGACATTTCAGCCACAGATCCTCCACTGCTTAGTTAATCTGTTTAACAAATATGTATTCATCCACTCGTACTCTCCTGCAGCACTTCTATTTCATTTGTCTTTGAATTTACCTTAAAAAAACACATCCATTTTAACTAGATACTTTTTATTTAAATTATTTATATTTATTTATTATTTTAATTATATAAAATTATATATCTATATTAAGTATGTCATATTTTTTTAATTTATTCATATTGTTTCTTATCAGTATTTTATTTATTTGTAGAGTCAATTTTTTAATTAATATTAATGTTAATATTGTTTAATATTATTTATCTTTTTATAAACATTTTATATATATTTAAATTTTAATTAATTAAACATTGATATTATTTTTATTTAATTGTTAATGGACTTAATAAGCTTATTGTACACTAACATTATTGTTATTTATTTATTTAATTTTTTATTAACATTTAGAATTTTTTATATTTTGAATTTGCATTTTTTATTCTATTTTAGTTTTTAATATAGATTTAAATTTGAAATTATTTTAATTATTTATGACTCTTTTGTGAAAGTGTATCAATAAATAAAAGCTATTAGAAGTAGCTCAATTTACAATTATTTTTGTTGCATTAAAAATTGAATTATTGTAGAATAATTATATTTTAAACTTTTATTTTAATTTATACAATATTTATTCAATTCATTTTGGATATTTAATAACAAAAAAATTGAAAGACATAAATTGCATATTTCCTTAATGAATTATAATAAATGTTTATAGTTTATGGTCTAATAGAATCCATAACTATTCAAATGTGAGAAACCGATCCATCATAAAGAGAGCTCTCTTTAAACTTGCACTCTCATTTGAATCAGACTTTCCATAATTGATATGCCACTTACCAACCACCTCTTAATCTCTCCCTCCATCTCTCCTACTCTATATCTTTATCACTATTTCTCTCTCTATCTCCCCTTACTCTACATCTTTATGATCTCTACCTCTCTTTCTTATTTGTTCCATCTATCTTGTTGTATATATTTTTCTCTCGATCTCCTTCCGCTCCTCTACACCTGTTTGCATCCATATCTCTCTCTCTATCTATCTCCCCCCACC
Source organism: Cryptomeria japonica (assembly GCF_030272615.1). NCBI lineage: Eukaryota > Viridiplantae > Streptophyta > Pinopsida > Cupressales > Cupressaceae > Cryptomeria > Cryptomeria japonica. The sequence continues at coordinate 203,866,564 of NC_081412.1, read as the reverse complement.
CCCACTTTCTCTCTCATGCATTCACTTTGTTTTCTCCTCCATCTCTTGTACTCTATATCTATATCTCTAATTCTCTATCTCTATTTATCGCTATATTTATCTCCCACTCCTCTCTCTATCTCTTTCTAGCCATATCTTTCTCTACCTCTATCTCCCTATACCACTCTCTATCTATATCTCTCCCTATCTACTTATCTCTCTTACTCTTTATCTATTGATCTATTTCCCCTTCTCTCCCCCTTCCCTATCTATCTCTCTCCCTGTATCTCACCATCTATATCTCTCTATATCCCTCTCTACTGCTTCCTTTATATATTTCTCTTCCTCTATATCTTCCTTTATATGGGTTTTATCTCCCCATATACCTCTCCCTATATCTCCATCTATTTGTATCTCTCCCTCACTATATCTTTATACATTTATCTCTTCCATTTCTATATATCCCTCTCTCGTCCATCTCAATATTTATCTTATCATCCCATCTGTCTCTCACTCTTCCTAATTCTATTTCACCCTCTCTATCTCTATTGCACACATAACATGAGCCTGATTATCATTTTAATCATCTTTGGATCCATATATAAGTGGATCCATCATTGATTTCAAGCTATAACTTCTCCATTGAGACCTTTGTTGCACAAACAACATCACTTGGTTAGAAAGGGCCTACTAATTAAGCTGATGTGTTACACACATGTATGCAAAAAATAGATTAATTTTTTTCCTAGTTAACCTTCCAAACCTTTTCGACGTACCCATTGCACACAAAAAATGCAATTGAATTATTTATGCCGAATGCATATCCTTTCTATGAAATGGACAAGCTAAGTTTGAAAATCAATTGTCAAAGTTGATGGAGAGACGTGCAAGACAAATGCATCGTCTACAACCGTCAGATCATTTCTGTCATCGCCATTTTTCTTGCATTTATTCTTCACGATTTTTCTCACCGTTATCAGGATTTTTCTTGTACGAACTCACTTCATATTTTAACTGGCTTTCATTAGAGGAGAAATATTCACATCTACTCCACAAAACCTAATGCATTTTCATTTTAAACAAATTAGCACCACCGTATTAAACAAAGTAATGATTCGATTAGAGGCTGACAAATCAAACCAAATCTGCACAATGTACAAAGATTCATTGCATACACATTAGGTATTTATTTAATTAAAAATATAAAATTATTTATATTTTCATCTTTTAAAACTTAGTTTTTTATTTATTTTATTAATTATATGTTTTAAAAAATTTAAATATTATTTTCAATTTTAAATTAATTTTTTTTATATTATAAATCAAGAGACCAAAAAAGATGTTTATACAGATGAGTTCAGGGGAGGCACGACCTCAATAGTGAAACCAAAAAGAACTAGATGAGTGTCATATACGATGCACTAAAAGAAAGCTCCAAAATAAAGTTATGCTTGCTGCCATAAGAAACTAGAGGAGGATTCTATCCTAGACTTCTAGCCATGTGGTCCACCCCTGTGGTCCTTCCATCCAGACCACCTTCTTCCTTTCCATGATTTGTATGCACATGTCAACCCTGTTGAAAGGGGGAGCTCTGGTATCTTGGAGTTCTTTAATCAGTTTCTTAACTGCACTCTCGAAGGCAGTTTGATTTTCTGCGATCCTTGCCCATTCATAACCATCTTGCATCTCGTATATAAACATGGTGGCTCGGCCTTCTTTGAGGAACCATAGAAGTTTGTTTTGTTCAACATTCATCAGGAAGCAAACCTGTACAACAATTTTATAATGTGTGAGTTTTTTAAGAAAACCAGTAAGTTCCCTAGCATTACCTTGGAACTTCTCCTCATTTCTGAGTTTCCAAATAAACCAAAGGATAAAAGAAGACAAAATTTGCCAAATTAAGTTAGCATCCTTTTTAAGATTATGGATGAAACCAATAACTATATCATAAGTGAAGACATGCTCAGTAATGGATATTCCAAACATTAACCAGATCTCCCTAGCAAAAGGGCAGTCAAGGAAGATGTGCCAAGTGGACTCAGGTTTATTGCAGACAGAACATAGATCATATGTAGCTAGATTATTCCTAATAGGCAATCTATCCAGTAAGAATTTCCATCTGAAACTCTTGATCTTAGGGGGGATGGGAGATTTGCAAAGGTTCTCAAAGGTTTTATACCAAACAGTAGGGTAGTGGTGGACATTCCATAGGGTGTTGACATGGTCGATCATAGAGGTGTCCTAGTTAAGCAGGTTGTAGATAACTTTGGATTTAATTTTTGGAAGGGGGGAGCCATCCTTCCAAAGGAATGAGAGGTACCTGTGGGTGTCAACATGAGTGTTCTTAGGGAGATTGAGGGTGTTACAGGAATTCCTAATCATATTGTAGGTCTGCTTATGCGAAGTAGGGAGATTAAATTTACTACTAAGTTCCTCCCAGGTGATGAGGTTGTCATTTTCTAGGATATCCATAAGATACTTGATCCCCTTGTTATGCCAAAATCTAGCAAAACAGCCTTGGGTTAAGGCTAGTGGCTTAGAATTGTGGTGGAGGTTCCACCATATCGACCTTTCACCATGTATAGTGTTGTCATAGTCAATGCTAGAGTTGCAGATAAGTCTACGAACATGCTCCCAGGCTTTCTAGATGGACTTAAAGATGCAGGTGCCTTGGACAGACACCTAGAAACTTCCAGTAAGTAGATCACTGAGTGGGAGGACTTTCCATGATTTGGCAGCCTTGGGGAATCCATTCTGAATGTTGTTTCTGATAAGAATCTTCCAAGGTTCTTGCCCATCTAGTGCATGAAATATCCATTTGGCAGCAAGGGAGATTCCTTGCAACTTAAGATCCTTAAGGCCCAAACCTCCAAGTTTTTTGTCTAAGTGGCACCAGGCCCATTTTACTGCATGGGCCTTTCTTTTGCCCATACCATCAAACCAGAGAAAGCGTCGATAGCCTTTTGAATTTCATAAATTTGATAATTGTTGAACATCCAAACCGAAGAGTAGTAGATACTGTATGAGGAGAGGATTTTTTGACATACTTGAACCCTACTTGCTAGGGAGAGGATCCTATTATCCCACTTGTTGAGCTTCTTATCAATTTTCACCTTAACCCAGGTCCACATGTCCCGAAGAGAGGGGGAAATAGAGAAGGGGATACCAAGATACTTGACAATCATGTTGGGTCCTCCCCATGAGTACCCACCCTGTTGTAGCCAGTCTGGAGGTTCATCCTTCTAGCCAAGTAAAATAGATTTGGAGCTATAGATCCTGGCTCCAAAGGCTTTACTAAAGGTGTCAATTTTTAGGTTGAGGGAATCAATGTTTTGCCTAGAGAGCTCCATGAAAAGAGAGGTATCATTAGCAAATTGGATATTCAGCAATTCAGAGTCATCCGACAACACGATGCCATGGACTCTAGGAGATAGAGTATCATCTCTAAGGAGATAAAAGAGGGCATCTGAGGCAATAACAAACAGAGCAGGGGCAAGAGGGCAGCCCTGCCTTATGGATCTAGAGAGAGGAATAGGCTGGGATAGGGTTCCATTAACTTCAATCATGGCAGAAGCATCTTTGAGGAGAATTCAGACATAGTCACAGAACTCGTTAGGGAAGCCAAAAGCTCGGAGCATCATGAGGATGAAATCCCACTCGATTCTGTCATAGGATTTTTCAAAGTCCACAAGGAACATGGCAACATCTTGGTTAGAGGTTTTGGCCCATTCCATGGATTCCCAGCTAGTGACAAGGTTTTCCAATATGTACCTGCCTTTAATGAATCCAGTTTGGGTAGAGAAAATGAATTTTGGAAGAATATTTTCAAGGCGGGTAGCTAAGGCTTTGGCAAGGATTTTATAGGAGACATTGAGGAGGGTGATTGGCCTCCAATTCTTAATGAGTGCTTTGTCTCCTTCTTTAGGGATGAGTTTAACAATACCTTTATTTATGAATTCCTCCAGAGTGCCATTGTCAAGAGCTTCATTGTATATGTCATAGAGGTCATGTGTGACCCATTCAAGATTGGCTTTGTAGAACTCCGCAGGGAGACCATCAGGCCTGGGGACTTATTATCCTTGAGGGCTTTAATGGCATCAACAATTTATTGTATAGAGATCCTAGCTTTGAGGAGGAGAGCATCATCTTCAGAGATCCTTTTAGGGATGATGGTACTATATTTGTGTCGAGCCTCTTTCGAGGCCTCATTATCTTCTGAGGTAAAGAGAGCTCTATAGAACATTTTGAAGGCCTCTTTTATATCATTGAGATCCAGGAGTTCCTTGTTGTCTACAGTTATTCCATAAATTTTTTCTCTATTTTGTTTCTTCTTAAGGAGGTTAAAGAAGATTTTGGAGCCTTTATCTCCAAATTGGAGCCAATGGTTGCGAGCTCTAATGAAGGCTCCCCTGATTTTGACCTGCTGGTGCTTTCTATGGATGTCTCTGGCTTTAGAGACATGCTTGGCCAAGGTGGGGGAGGAGGGGTTAGTCTGAATATCCTGCTCTAGGTAATGGAGGCGATGGGTGCGAGTTTTTTCTATGGCTCTAGAGTCCTTGGCTTTCTTTTGGCCAATGGTTTGGAGTACTTTCTGCCAGGAGGAGACATTCCTTGTCCACCTGAGAGTGCAGGATTGGGGAGGCTGAGGCTGAAGGTTGAAGAGCCTGACCACCTTAAGGGCACCTAGAACATCTTGGTCTTTGAGGAGGGAGGTGTTGAGAATAAATTTCTTGCTACATGGGTTGTTGATGGGGATAGCATTTCTAGTGTTAATGACTGCAAGGATAGGGAAATGGTTAGAAAGGGTAATTGGCAGGACACCAACCGCACTCCCCAAGTGGTTAGGGGAGAAGGAGAAGAAGTCATTGTTAACATAAAATATGTCCAGTCTGGAGTAAATACGATTGGAGCCTTGTTGAAAGTTGCACCAAGTGTACCATAGGTTAGAAGCAGCAGTTTTAGTGCCCTCAAGGGGATGAAATAACTAGAGTTTTTGTTTAAGTTTGTCTCAGTGAGGTTTTTCTGCATTTTTCCATTCAAAAGGAAGTCCCCCAACCTTGTCATCTTGATGCTCAGTCATATTGAAGTCACCAGCCACTATCCAGGGGATACTTGGGAGGGAAGTCAGCCAGATCCAAAGCGACACTCTTTCCTTATAGTCATTAGGTGTGTAGATAGAGCAAATGCCAAAGCTGGAGCCCCTAATATCTAGGGTAGCCCAGGCTGCTCTGTTGCAAGGGAAGATCCCTTTATCCCTAATTTTGCTTGCCCACTTAGGGGAGATAAGAAGGCCAACTCCTCCCTTTCCTTTCGGGTGGTTGGTGCAAATTTTGATTGCATCTCTCCAGATAAAATCAAGTGAGCTATCAAGATGGAAACCCATGGATTTAAGTTCTTGTAGCATCAAGAAATCTATGTTCTTGTGGTGGCTTAGAGAGCTTTTGATGACAAACTTCCTATCAGGCGACTCAAGGCCTCTAATATTCCAAGAGATGTATTTCATTAGAGAGGAGGGTTAAGAGGTTCAACTAGGGAGACCACAAGGATCTCCAGACTTCTTTTTATTCTTGGAGCCCATAGGCCTACCTTTTTTTTTAGTCAAGGAGGATCCTTTTATAAGGTCGTCCTCATCTTCACTAACTTCAAATGGTTCATTCCTAGTAGCTGCAATTCCTCCTATATCGAACCTAGACATCTGGGAGTCTGGAAAGCCAAGGAGCACTGTGCTAGACCTAATTTCTTCAAGACCCTTATTGGTGTAGATTACTTCAATAACATGATTATCTTCTAACTCTTTGAGCATAGAGGTTGTCGAAGGGTTGGTGATGTTAACTTTAGGGGTAAGCCCTGTAGGTGATGAGGAGTCTGAATTCTTGGGGGTTTCAAATCTGATCATCACACTTGCAGGGTTATCACTGGTGCTAGCAACATCAGCACTTCGACTAGGGCTCTCAAGTTTCTTAACCATTTTTTTGACCATAGAGTTTGCTGGGGTTCGAGCAGGAGCGGGTGAGCTATTATTTGTAGGGAGGGGGTAATCGCAGATGCTCGTTACTTGGTTGATAGTTGGGATAGTAGGATGGCTTTGATTTGGGGCATTCAGGTTGCTAATTTTCCTCCTACGCTTTCTAGAAGTGACCAATTGAAAACAGTCAGAGGGCGATTCTGGAGGACCAATTGATGGGTCAGAGGCCGGACCGAGGTGATCAGAGATAAGGGGCGAGTGATCAATGTGCATGGGTTTTAATTATGAAGAATTGGTGATGGGAATAGCAGCTTCTTCATTAACATATATATTAATAATTGATTAATATATATTATATGAAAATATTAATAATATTTTTTGTAAGTTATTTATTTATTTTATAAATTTATTATTCATTATTAATTTATTTTAAATTATATTTTGTTTAATATTTATATTCTATATATTTAAATTTTGCATTTAGTTTTTATTTTAATTTTAAAGTAATTCTTAATTATATTTTTTTACAAAAATACAAATAATATTTTAAATTTATTAAAATTATTTTACTTTTGATCTATGTAATATTATTAATATTTGAATTTTAATAAATTAAAAAATATATATACTTTTTAATTTAATCATTTATCAACTTAATATATAATTAATATATAATATGTTTTTAAATATAGTACAAATTAAATTGTGTTATTATATATTATATTATATAATGTAAATTATTAAATTTATTTTTAAAGTAATATTATAGTTTTGATATCTCCATTGATTCAAATAACTCCTCTTGAAACTATTGGGTTCCATAGAATGATTTTCAGCTCGAGTTTAATCTCTAGTCATCTTTGGACATAATAGCCCTTGTATTAATAATATTATAGCTATATTTATTAATAGATATCATATTCTACAATTATTATATAATATAATATACATTAATAAATATATCCCTCTATCTATATCTCACCCTCTCTCCCTCTCCCTCACTCTCTCTATATATTGGCCTACCTCTCCCTCTCTCTCTCTCTCTCTACATAATGGCTTATATATTCACCATCTTGTTCTCTCTTCCTCTCTACCTATCTCTCTCTCCATCTCCCTCTTCTTATCTTTCCCTTCTTCACCTATCTCTCTCACTTTCTCTCCCTCCTCTCTCTATCTCTCCCTTTGCTGCTCCCTTCCTATCTCCCTATTTATTTCTCTATCTCTTCCCCTCTCTCCCCGTCTCTTCCCATATACCTCTCTCTATCTCTTTCTCTTCCCATATATATCTATCTTTCCTTTATCTCATCCTCTCTTTATCTGCCTTAATTGATCTGTCAATTTCCTTGTCTCTCCCTCCCTCTATATCTATTTGTCTACATCTACTCTTTGTCTCTCTCCCTCCCTTGCTACCACTCTCAATATCTTCTTATGTTCCTCTCTCTCTCTCTCTCTCTCTCTCTCTCTCTCTCTCTCTCTCTCTCTCTCTCTCTCTCTCTATCTCTCTTTATCTCCCCCTTACTATTACCCTATATTTATCTCTCCTGCTACCTCCATTTATATATATATATATATATCTATTTTTCTCCCACTTCCTATCTCCCTCTATCTTCATCTCAACCAAATCTTCATCTTTCCCCTCCATCTCTCTCTCTCTCTCTCTCTCTCCCTCTCTCTCTATACCTTTTTATCTATATCTCTTTGCCTCTCTATCTCTATCCCTCCATATTTCTTCTTCCATTTGTCTCTATATCTCTATTTCATTATCTCTCCATTTCTCTACCCCTATGTATCTCTCCCTCTCTATACCTCTATATCATTTTGCATCTCTATCTTTATCTTTCTATTTTTTCCTCTATCATTCTTTACATCTCTCTCATAGTATATTTAACTCTCTCTCTCTCTCTCTCTCTCTCTCTCTCTCTCTCTCTCTCTCTCATCTCCATATCCATATGCATCTCTATCTCCTTACCCCACTCTCTCACTCTTCCCCTTTTATCTCTTTGTCTTGCTATCCCTATCTCTTTCCCTCTCTCCCTCTCTTCCTATTGCAAACATAACATGAGCCTATTGGTAATGAAACCCAATTATCTTCTTGATTCAAATGTTTTATTTCAATCATGTTTAGATACCCAATTATCTTCTTGATTCGAATGTTTTATTTCAATCATGTTTAGATACTTGTAAATGGATTCATAGTCTATTCAAATCTATCACTTCTCCATTGAGCCCTATGTTGCACAAACAAAAACATTTTCTAAATGACCCACCAATTGACCTCATGTACTACACAAATATATGTAGCTAATAGACCAAAAAATTTTCCTAATTGGCCTTCCAAATCTATTCGGCGTACCCATTGCACACCAAGGTGCAATTGCTAGTTTTAATATATGTGTTAAATTTTTATATTAGTTACACATATTTTTACTTAATTACAACTTTTTTATTTTTATTTTTTTACTTTTATTTTTAAATTAAATTTATTATTAAAAAAATAAATATACAATAAAAAAATTAAACTATTATTTACCTAATGTATTTTTAAAATTAAAAAATAATATTATTAAAATTTACATATATGTTAAAATCACATAATTATATATTATAATACAATTATATTAAAATAAATAAAAATAAAAAATTTAAATATATAACTTATTATTAAAATAAAACATTAAAAAGAAAAAGTAAATAAAACATAAAAACATAAATAATAAAAAAATAAATTTAAAAGAAGTTATCCCGTCTGATTCACTTCAGGCAAGCTACCTTGGAAAGCGTTCCAATGGAGGCTGTACGTCTGCACAGCAGGACCGATGTGGGATGGGCGATGTGCGATGGTATGAGATGAAGGGAAGGCATGGCATGAGGTGAGCCGTTTTGTCCGCTGCGTAGCCATTGCCTCACAACGACACCCATGCAACACCTTACTTCTATGAAGGCGCTAGGAGGGTGGGCTCAGCGACGCCTAGATTTCACACGGCATATATATAATATGTATGTGTGAGTGTTTTCACCTTTTTAAAGATAGGTCTATTGTGGTTTTAAAACGGCAGTATGATTGATTAACATGCGTGTTAATCGCGCATAACTTCAGCCACTATTCATTAACTACAAATTAACTCCATAAAATTTTAAAATAAATAAAGGCTGGCAACAAGGTTTTGACATTGTAAGCAGTTATTACATATTTTCTTAGAAATATATATATATATATATATATTAAAACATCTGAATATGTATTCTTTATGTTTATGATAAAATATATGACTGCATAAGTTCCACTAAGAATTGTCTACCGACCACACCTATCTTTTCAGAAATAGTAACTGGTACTTACCAAATTGCGTTAACGTCCCTTCAACTATTATGATTTGAAATTTTGCCCAGCCTACAAGAGCTGGTACGTGTATTGACTAAACAGGGATCGTTCACGACTGTACTAAACAGGGATCATTCTTCGCATATGCTTTCAGGAATTGTCTTCCACACGTTACATTTTCAAACAAAACGTGGCTCCAAAGGATGCTGCCATATTTTCTTTCCACAAGAATTTTGAGTGAATGCATAACCTGACCCACTAAACAACCAACAGTCAATTTGAACAAAATTCTTTCCGCCTTGGACAAACTATGACGTTTACAAAGTAGCAATGCATTACAGGTGGTATACGTTACTGATATTTTTGTTGCTTGATTTCTACAGCTTTAAATTTTCATGTACACTTAATCATTATTATTTTTAAAAATTAAAATTATATTAAAATAGAAATTAAAAGAATTATATTAAGATTTTCAAATAGTAATCTTTGTCATTAAAATTTAATGCAATTCTATGGGCAGGCTTATTAATGCTTATTCTAGTGTATTCTAGCAAGCTAATTAATTCACGTTATTAATTAACATAAATTAGGAGGCTTTAAAGGAGAAGAAAAAAACAAAAAAAGATTAAGAAAAAAAGAAGACATTGTTTTGGCTTTTGGGTAGTAATGATGCACATTGTAAGATCCATTATGTGCGCAATGATCAAAAAGTACACATTTCAAAGTGTCACTCAATACTTGCTTAACAATGGTCCAATAATTGTGCACTTAAAATTGTCAATAATTATGCACAAATGTCCCAATAGTTGCATTGTGGGTACCAATTAAGGTGTACAAATGGGCCAATTATTGTCCAAAAATCTAAAAATTTAATGGCTATTGGTATGTGTGAAATTTGTTAATGAGCTTTTAGCTAGGGGAGAGGACCCCGATAGTTGTGCACCCTAACTTTGAGATTCTCAAAATCCAACATGAACATTTCAAATCACTCCCATTTTTTTACAGCAACTTACTTGGCAAGTCCCTTGCTTATAACTAAGCTTTCAGAGCCATATCATCAAATACGATGCCATGGATCACCAAACTTTTTATCAAGGTGTCCAAAGTAGCCAAAACAAAAAGTGAGACCAATAGGCATGCAAAAGGGGCCCCAATACTTGTGCAACTGATGTGGCATCACGTGACTGGTTATTTTTTACAACAAATGATATATATTTCATTCAATTATTGGTATTTATCATGATCATCAATAACAAGTTTAAAGTCACAACTATTGGTGCAATGTTGTACAAAAGTTGGAAATTAAATCGCTAAGTATTAGTGTATTGAATCAACAACTTCTATCACAAGAAATGGAACGTTCTCAACTACTGGGTCCTTTCCCCTATTAGTTCTTAATTCTTCTTTTGAAATTAGTAATTGAGGGGTTGGGTGTGCAAAGAGTCAATGGTCGTTAGAACATAAAAGATTAAGAAAGGTCGTTGTGATAGATATTTTAGACATCATTAGATATGTACAGATGTAAAATATGTATATTTATATCTATAATTAGATATCTTTATATTCATTATTAGATATTAGAACATTAAAAAAATGGCATGATATTATCATGATCATCTTTATTTTATTATTTAATAATTTTATATTTTAAAACATATCGAATATATCTAAGTTATAATTCGACCATTCTTTTTGGATATATTCAGAATAAAATTAATGATAACTTTAATTTCATATCAACTGCTACATATTGAATTAATAATTACAATTTGTATTCATAAATTAAATATTTAGTAATTATACAATATTCATAATTTTTAAAACATTCTATGTTTTCATCATTATAACAATTATTTTCATAAATGCAATAATATTTTACTATTATTTAGTATATTTTTATTTCTTAAATATTGATATTATACTTCATTTCTAATAATGGATCAAATAGTCTTGTTCAAAATGTTGATTCTAAAAATCTTGACATAATTGCATCCAAAATATGAAAACATTTAGTACTATTATTTATTGCTTAAACATCGTGAGTATTATTCAACACTTTATTTAAAAATGTTTAGATAAATGGTAAAAATATGTTTATGTGAAACTTAATTTGAGATAATAAACTATCCCCTCAATCTCGTTTAAATACTACAATTTTTTTTTTTGCTTCACTCTCAATCTAGCACTCCTCCATCTCTCAATGAATATTTACATTCTAATACTTCTCTTTTGCATTAGATACCTCACAAAAATGTCATTATGAATGATTAATGGAGGACTAAATTAGGAAGAGGGAGGAAAAATCTTCCTCTTCTCTTAGTCACACTACAACTAGAGAGCATGCCAACACTCATTCTCAAGTTTTGGTGAAATCTCCCGATAGGTTCATTTCTCCTCCTCCTAATCCTAGACAAAGACCAAGGTCTCTATTTGCATAGATGAAATAATGAATCTACTCCTCCTAATCATAGCCAAAGATGAAGGTATCCACTTGCAACATCAAATGATAGATGAAATAATGAGCATGGTTTTCCCATTGCTAATTAATTTGGAGTCTTTCCACAAGAGGATGAGGTTACCCTAGTTTGTTCTTGATTAATTAAAATATTTTATTATGGATTTATAGTTAATGAAATAGAATTTAGATGTGTTATTCCTACAAGAGGTTAAAATTAGTTGGGAACATATAGATGTAACTCTATTGAATGTCTAGAAAGATGCTTTATTTTTGCATACATCCCATGATGTTGGATGTGATGGTGTCATACTTACTCTATCCCCTTGGATCTCCAAGCATGGGATTTATAAGGGATATGATCCTGCTCATTACTATGTTTGGGTTTTCTCTTTTATAATAGATACCCTATTGGGTTTTATTCTATATATGCTCTTGATAGTTAAAAAGAGAGATCGACTCTTTGGGATTGTATATCTAGGAGTCTCTCTAATGTTGATTAAGTGTTGGGAGGATATTTTAATATGGTTGAACATCATGAAAATCATAACTGGTTTAATTATTTCAAGCTTAGTCATGATGAATTTAAATGTTGAATTTATTATCAGAATTTAAAGGGAGTTATTGATCTAATTCATAATAAATTTTCTATCCATAACAATAATTGGTGCACATGGACCAATTGCATAGAAGGGAATGATAGTAAATTGAGTGGATTTGATTGATTTTATATTTCTCATAACATTCAAGTAGAAAATTCTTCCACTGGCTATTATACATTCAAGTAGATTATTCTACTAATCTATCTAATTACTTTCCTATCAAGTATATGTTGAATTTGAACCCACAAATTTAGAGGACATTACAGTTTAGAATCAAAAAAATTTCTACATTTTTTCTTTAACTAAAAGAAATGATTGATAACGAATAATGGAAGGTCGCAGTGAGGAATAATCATCACTATATTTGAACCAAACAAACACTCATAGATTTTACAACAACAAACCACAAATTGGACATACAAAATTCTTCAAGGTCTACAAAACTAGAAAAAAAAGAAGAAATGACAAATGGAAGGCCTTAGTGAGGATTAGTCCTCACCTAGGTTGAACACAACATCTTGAGATCCATGTGGTTGATCTCCATAGCTACCTTCAAACCCTTCTACAACTACCTCCCAGGAGGGAAGTCGAGGAAATAACCACATAGCACAAAACCATTATAGAAACAAAAACATTTAAACATGTGTTTAAACAAAAGTAACAAACACAATTTTGTGAATATCTTGGAGTTACCTTTAAACTTCACCACATGGAAAAAAAAACACCAAATACCCAAACCATTCCCATTGTCAGAGATAAAGGGAGATTGGTAGTTAATGCTGAGGTTGAAGACATAGTGGTAGTCAAGGTGCCCATGTGTTTGAGACACCGAGTGAACACGTTATGGTCTGTAATGTGTTGAAGACTCAAGAAGAGGTGGAAGAAAATTGAAGGAATGTTGGCAAAGAAAGGCATCAAGGTAGGAGCAAACAATGAGTTCTTGATCGAAAAAGTTGAGCTATGCGATGACAGTAAGGAGAAGTGATGCGGATTTAATGTGAGTGGGAGGAGGAATGTAGGGTGGCAATAGTCACCAAATGTAGACAAGTCGGTGAATAAGGTGGCCATGCATTCAGATACCACGCAACCACCATGTCAGCTTCAAGAGGTTTTAGAGGCAAGTTGACAGGGTGGGGCCTTTGAGGTTTCAATCAATGCATGATTTTGGGGTTTATTTGATATGTTGGAAGAATTGATTTTCAACATGTGGTGAATGTGTCCAATTTTAAAAAAAAAAATGTTTCTCATTTGTCCAATCAATTATCAAGGTGGATAGTAAAAAAAATTTAGCTTCGAGGCCCACGTAGACCTGCCAAGTTAGGGTGTGCATGTATTGGCACCTCTTCCCTATATATAATATGTATGTGTGAGTGTTTTTAAGGGGTCAACATGCATTAAATTCTATTGTGTAGAAATTTGAATATTGTTGTAAACCTATAGAACTAGACTATTCAGTAACTATGAATTAACTCTATAAGAATTTAAAATAAATAAAGATTGACAACAAGGTTTTGACAATGGAAGTAGCTATCCATTTATATATTTAAGATTTTAAAATAAATAAAGACTGACAACAAGTTTTTGACAATGGAAGAAACTATATAGTTATATATTTTCTTAAAAATACATGTATTTAAAAAATACATCCAAATATGTATTCTTTATATTTATGACAAAATATATGATTGCATAACCGATGCCAAATAAGAATTGCCTACCACACATATCTTTTCAAAGATATAGGGGAGATGACCTAGTAGTTGTGCACCCTAACTTCACGCTTCTCAAAATCCTAAGTGAAAATTTCAAATTACTCCCAATTTCTTACAACATCTTACTTGGCAAGTCCCCTTCTTATAACTAAGGTTTTAGGGCCACATCATCAAATATGATGCCACATCAACATGCTTTTTGCCAAGGTATCTAAAACAACCCCCAAAAAAGGTGAGACCAATAGTTGTGCAAAAGAGGCCCCCATACTTGTGCAGCTAATGTGGCATCACATGATTGGTTGCATTTTACAACTATGGGTATATTTCATTGAATTATGGGTTGTCATCATAGCAAATAACAACTTTATAATCACAATTATTGGTACAATGTTGTAGAAAAAAATAGGCATTAAATCAACAAGTATGAATATTAAATTAAAAAATATAAGTATTAAATCAACAACAACTATCACAACACATTCAACTACTCGATCCTCTCCTCTAATAACTGATACTTCCCAAATTACATTAATGTCTCTTCAACTATTACGATTTGAAAATTTGCGTGGACCAAACTTATATAGCTCCGATGGCAAAGACTCATTCTGGGCTATATACATTTATAACTTTTCATGACTATACTCCATGCATATGCTTTCAAAGACACTAACTCTTACGTTTAGAATCGCCTTCCATATGTTACATTTTCAAAGAAAACGGGACTCCAATGGATGCTGCCATACTTTCTTTCATCAGGAATTTTGAGTGCATGCATAGCCTGACCCACTAAACAACCAACAGTCAATTTGAACAAATCATTTCTGCCTTGGACAACCTATGACATTTACGAAGTAGCAATGGATTACAGGTGGTACACGTTACTGAAATCTAGAACTAGAAGCCCGATTACGAAATCTAGAACTAGAAGCCTCGTTGTGTCAATTTTACCAAATATTTAAAATATCATAGTGCAAGGGTGGGGAAGAATCGGTCCCAAGACACTCACCATATATATCCCAAGATAACAATTCAATTGAGGATAAATCCTCTTTGAGTTAATTTCCAGACAAAGGCAAAAACACAAACACCCTCTAGAGGGTGACAAGGCTGTTTGAGCTAATAAAGTATCAAGTGTGGGATATTGATATTTTAAATGACCCTTGAGAATAGAGAGGTCTATTTGATGTGTATTTCTTGTACCAACCTGTGAAAACAAACAAGGATTTGAAAATATCCTATTGAACATACACTATCTGTTTAGCATAGAAAAACTGTTATTGCTTCTGTCTACTGTATTTTCAAATCATTTTCAAAATATCATCCATTTGAACAAACAAAATTTTCCCAAACACAAGTCAAAATATGAAAAACTTTCAGTCACAGAGTAGTTTAGCACATTTGAGGCAAACATTAGCACATCTAAGGCAAACATTAGCACATCTGAGGAAAACATTAACACATCTGAGGAAAACATTAGCGCATCACTAAAACAAAATTTTCAACCACCTAGAGAAAATTAACACTAGTTTAGCAATTTGGAGGATCAGTATAGCACATTAAACTTAGATTATAGCACATTAAACTCAGATTATAGCATTTAAACTCATATTTTAGCACATTCATTGTCTGTTTTAGTGCATCAAGTTGTCATCACTGAAGACAGAGAGAAAAATCTGAATTTTATTAGAAAATTGAAACCACTTTTAGACACCCTTTTTTGAGTAAATTTTATCTTTTATCAAATGATAGTTTAAAATCTAGTCATTGCAAGTGTCAATTTTCAACTAAACTTAGATCAATAAAAAAGGAGTGCAATTTATTGTTGTGATCTTTAGCCGAGTTTCAATATCAGGATATATCATTCCTTTATCATGAAACAAGGTTGCAAATCATATTACCCTGAGTCATATCAATAGGAAGGATATTTCCTATTGGACTTAGGTATCTCACATCACATTAGCACTCAAACATAGATCAAAAGCTTAAAACACTTATATCACCATTCATCATCAAACCAAGAAAAAGGAAACTCGGTCAAAGGAAATGAGTTCTAGCATAAATCAAGATCAATATATCATGACTCTTCAAAATAATCCCATTTTTTATCAAGATCCCACCTATCAAGAATCTTATGATGATCCCCTAAGCTTTTGGTATTCCATCCATGATGATCCCCTTTCATCTCAAGAGCAAAGTGTCCTCTAAAGTCCCGTTCAACATCTGTTGCACAAGCAAGATCATGGTATCCCTTCCATCTCCTTCAATTATCTAATTCAAAATCAAGAGCAAATCACAAACTCAAATGATTCTATTCCAAGTCAAGATCAAGGTGTCCCTTCTTCTAAATCCCCACATAAACATCCCCCTTCATCATCCAAATCCATTTTAGGTCCTTTCACTCCAAAGTCAAAGCCTTCCTTCTTGCTATCCATATTAGGACCTTACATCAACCCATCCAAAATATCTCTATATCATTCATATCCATCCATGAATCCCATTCTTTTTGGAAGAAATTTGGATGTCAAGAATAATTTGCATGAGCCTAAATATTCCCATACATCCAAAGATCAACATGTCAAATCAAAGAAAAATCTGATCCAAAAGCAAAAAGCAATATCCAAAAGGCTACAAAAACCTTATAAGCAAAGAGAAAAATAAAAATCAATGTGGATGCCCATAAAATTATTACAATCCAAAGAACAATCAAAATTGGCATCTAGACTTTTTATTCCAAAATCTTCTTTCAACCATCTATCTAAACATCTCCCACTTTCTAAATGTATTCTTCCATCATTTCCTCTATCTATTTTGGGTCCTTATGTCCCAAAATTCAATTTTCCTCCATCACTTCATCACCTCTCAAGTTGTGTACCAATGATCATCTTGAAGACATTTCCATCTATCCTTGCACAAATCTTGAAATGTCCTATCTACTATCCAACACCTATTTTTCATCCTTCCATCCCTATCATTCAATTCTTTGCATAAATCATTCATATGTGAGATAGTTGTTTGTGTCATTTTGTCACATGCTCGCCCATTCTCAAATCTCATGTTCAGTCCATTTCCTGATATCTATTCATGAAACACTTCAGAATCCAAGGTTGTTCCTCTTTAACATTTTCTTTTGGTTGGGATGCACACTCAATCTAGAAAAGGACCACTTATCCTATCTTGGTACTGACCTCCTTTTTATTACTATATCTCATACACTTAATCAATTTCTCTAAATCATTGTGATCTCTTAAGCGAAGACATGGCTAGTGAAAAATCTAAAATCCTACTTCAACACCATTGTAACTTTGAAACCCACGTGAGCTTCATTGCTTACGAGCCAATGCACAAAAGAACCAATGACAAGAGAAAAAAGAACTTATCAAAAGATCAAAAGCATGAGTAAGAAAAGAAATATCAAAAAAAAAATGCAATGAAATGCAATATCAAAAGACTTGGCTATGAGAACATGCCAGTAACTCCATCGGGGCTATGGACGCATGGCTGACAATGGAGCAATATTTGTGAGAGTACAATGACAACCTCATTGGGGCTATGGATGCTTGCTGGCAGCGAGGCTCTATCTAGGATTCTTTTGAAGTCGGGGTAACTCATGTAGCTAGCCACGTTGAATTCTAAAGATTAAAATGATCATATGAGCCAAAATGAACCCACTTACACACACATGGCTAATAAAAGACTAAGTACCTTGATCCAGTTTGAGATTCTTCTTCCCTTTTGAGTCTACTTCCTAATCGCCACATATGTTCAATGCAATTTTTCAGAGATCTAAGTGTGGGTTGGGTCTCTATCTTTGAAAATTTTAGGAAGACTTATTTAGGTGGTGATAGATGTTGTGACAATCTCACACATTACCCCTTTTGCAAATAGAGACCTCTGTACTCTGGGGAAAATTTCATCTATTCTATTTCTTCCTACTACATCTTCCATTATCCTTCCTCCAATGTCCATTACCTTATCTAAATCCATCACTATCTATGATCTTGCTTCACCTTATCCATATCCTCTAGTCCATATCCCTTATCCTATCTATTCATTGCTTCCATCATCCAATATCTATGATCTTGCTTCTCCTATCCATATCCTATGTCCATCCATATCCGCTTTTCCAATAGGCAAACTCTCAAAGTCTACAATCAAATTGTTCATGTGTCTTGTTAAATTAATTCATTGATCGAAATATATCAATATCAACATTGTTAGTCCCAACCGGTGCTAAGAGGGGAGGGGTGAATCAACACTTTACTAGTTTTACAAAATTAAAACCTTTTAACTCAAGTCTACACTAACTTAATATTCATCAACACAAACAATTATTGCAGAAGAACATGCATGCATGAAAATATACACAATAACACCAACAATTATCTTGTGGAAATCCAAATGGGAGAAAACCATGGTGTGAGTAGAAACTCACAAAATTTTTACTCTTTTGGAGTACGTCTGGTGAGGAGCCATCCCCGTTAGGAGATTACAAAGACACTGTTAGGTGCCACCCAGTTAAGGAATTTTATTTAAGGCCTGTTAATGGCTTTACCCTATTAAAGGTAGCCTGGTTAAAGGACTTAGGATCATCAATGGAGATGTCATCCGGTTAAGGGACCTGATAAAGTCCACCTAGTTAAGGGATTTTGAGTTTCAATGGTTAGAAAGAAACAAGAAGTTGATCTGCTGGAATATCTACTAATAGCTTGATCATATCACATTGAAAGTCATACTCTGTCTACACTGGTTGTGTCTTCTCTGCACTACACCAGTTCTTTTCTCATACCCTCAGCTTTGCACTTTGTCGATCTAGTTCACACATAATATTCTCTCCTAAATCATTTAGCACTTCCTCACTCTTTCACTCTGCACTTTGGATTGCCTCTCACAAGATCCGCTCTTTGCAAAATTTTGATCAAAAAGGTTTTGTGTGAACTCGAAACACTTTATACACTCTCTGTCGTCACCTTCAAGTGTTTCCTTAATTGATGCAATCACAGATCTCGATAGATTTTGAATTCAAATCTTCCCTCTCTTTCTTTGCACATCGTGCAACAATTTCGCCAACTACTCAACCAAATCTGCCACTGCATCCCCCAAAAATAGTGACTTTTGGGTCGAGTTCAGTCTTTTAAATGCAAACTAGAAAATTCACAAGTAATCATGGCTTAACAGCATGATAACTGAAGTTGACTTCACCAACCTTTAGTTTGGCATTTACACAAACTCACCAACTCACCTTTTCCCATTGCAACTGTGTAACCGATCATCACTTTGAGATTTACGGTGACCACCTATCTTCCTTCTGCTTCATTGGTCTACCAATATACCATTGTGCTTTTCATTTTCGGTTCATCCTTTGATGCTAGTTTGCAATTCTTTCATCAAGCCTCTTCTCCTTTTTTCCAATGAGGTTCCGGTATGCATACAACCTTAATCCTTCCTTCCTAAGTCACCTTCTGTGACTTCATCATCATCAGAATGACCAACTTGAGGATCTGACCTCAACACCGATCTTCTTGAGTGACAAACTAGTTAGCTTAGTCTGTCTTCCCTTGAGCTTATTGAATCTTGATCATTTGTCTCTTATATTTCTTCCATGTTGTTTACAAGTCATCACCTTTTCTATTGAGATACACCACTCCACCAGTCTGTGTTAGTCATTAATGACAAATCTAAGCTAATATATCAGTTCTCTGGATTAACTAGTTTTGTCAATGCCAACAATCTACCCCTTTGGCATTGATGGAAACACTTCAGAATCTGTCTTATTAGTTGCTCATGCATGTACTTTCTTCATTTATTTTTTAATTTTTGTACTAGTCATTACTTCATCTCTGAGTAATGAATATCTCCCCCTAACACTGACAATACTCTATTTCCAACAAACCACTCTAGCCACTTCTGGCAACCCTTTGCTTCAACATCTTCAACTCAACACTATTTACCAATACTCAAACACTATAATCATATCTCCCCCTTTGACAACAATTCCAAATATGTATTTCAGTACACTTACAAGAATGCTCCCCCTAATCGAAGTAGTCCACACTTATCAATCTAGTCTTAGAAAGTTTTCATAAAGAAATCACACCAGATTGTTGTAGAGCCCTTTTTTACTTACTTTAATGTAGGTAGGGGTATCACCCTAGCTTACCTCCGAGGTATTCAAAGGTTTCCTTCTGTAGTGACTTGGTGAAGATATCAGCCACCTGTTCTTTTGTTGGTATATACTCCAACCTCACTTCCTTATCTTGAACCTGGTCCCGGAGGTAGTGGTATTTAATAGCTATATGATTTGCCTAGGAATGCATCACCTGATTCTTGGATATGTCGATAACACTGGTATTGTCACAGTGAATCACCATAGGTTCAGTAACCTTTTCTTAGATACCTTCCAATAATTGATTGATCCATACTATATATGTACAGTTGATTGCAGCAGCCACAAACTCAGCCTCAGCTGTGGATTGAGAGATGCAATTTTGTTTCTTGCTTGTCCATGACAGAAAGAATGCACCTCCACTAGTGCTCTTTCTATCATCAATGTTCCCTGCCCAATTTGCATCGATGAAGACACTTAAATTGAAATCTCCCTTATGTGGATACCAGAGACCATACTCATCAGTCCCCTTAAGGTATCTAAATATTCTCTTAACCGCCACCATATGAGTCTCTTTTGGATTTGCAGAAAATCTAGCAACCAAGCCAACAACTTGTGCTATATCCGGTTTACTATGTACTGCATACCGCAACTTACCGATCATGGATCGGTAAAGTGTCTCATTCACTTCATGAGCCTCATCACTTTTGGAGAGCTTGCAACCTATAACCATTGGAGTTCCAACAAGTTTGCAATCTTCCATTCCATAAGTATTCAAAATTTCCCTTATGTACCTGGTTAGGCTAATGAATATACCATTCTTTAGTTGAGATTCTTGCAGGCCAATGAAGAATTTTATTTCACCGATCATGGACATTTCAAACTCTTGCTTCATTTGTTCTGCAAAACCTCTTCTCATCTCATTATCTCCTCCAAAGATAATGTCATCTACACAAATTTATGCAATCAGATGTTTTCCTTTTTCTTCAATCTTCAGATACAAGCTACTGTTGTCACTGGGAGAACTAACAATAATGGTTCCCACTTTTTTGCCACTTTTGACACTGAGATGAACAATTTTAAAATAATCTTCAACTTTTGACAACTATAACTTTTAAATAGTTAAGAAGTTGAAGATCATGTAAATGAGTGATTTATAGAATTTTGTCTATAGATTCTATATACATTTTTTTCAATTTTTTTTGAAGGATTTTGTTTTAATTTTTCCATCTCCCTTGAAAAGTAGTTTTTTACAGCAAACTACATTTTTGAAGAGTGATGTGACTCCTGAAAGGAATAACCTTTTTTCTATAAA
Source organism: Cryptomeria japonica (assembly GCF_030272615.1). Lineage (NCBI taxonomy): Eukaryota > Viridiplantae > Streptophyta > Pinopsida > Cupressales > Cupressaceae > Cryptomeria > Cryptomeria japonica. Next base: position 203,845,111 of record NC_081412.1, on the reverse strand, counting down.
TGATAAAAACTCAATTCTTTCAAATTTTGGTTTGTAACATCAATAGCCAGGGCTTGCATTTGGTTTGATAGTGATATGTTGAATTTTTTTAATTTTATTAATTTTTGAAGTATGACTAATTATATTTTAGACATAGGTGTACGTTTGAACACATAACTTGTTCTATATATATCGAAATTCAGTTTTATTTTTTTTGTTAGAAAGAAGACATTAATACCTAGGGCATAGATGTTTTTCAGATATTTTTTGAATTAGTTTACTATTTTTCCCGGTACATTGAATAGAGAAATTCATGTTCAGTGAAAATCCTATGTTTGGTAAAATTAAAGAAACAAGTTCATAATAAACTCAATATGTAATTAAATTATAGTCATTGGAAAGCTTTCTTCGAGGAGTATCATACTACATTTTGGGTTGTCAAGATTATTCCATTTGAGCCTTCAACCAGAGGTTTGAAGGCCCAAAATCTACAAAAAAAATGTAAAAAGCTTTAGAGAAGTGTAAAAAAAGGGGTTCGAATGAAGTGGGGTTCGAGCGAACCCCCCCTTTTTAGGGGGGTTCGAATGAAGGGGGGTTCAAGAGAACCCCCTCAATATAATTAAAAAATGACATAAACAAGCATTAAAGGTTCTTCCATCGAAAGAGGGGGTTCGAGTGAAGTGGAGGGTTCGCTCGAACCCCAAAGGGTAGTTCGTTCGAACACCCCCACTTCGCTCAAACCTCCTCTGAATTTTTTTTCCTGCCATCTCATTTTTCCTTCGTGGGTGAAAGTGGGAACCATTATTGTTAACTTACCCCACTGGTTCTCATGAACCTTATGCTTAACAAATATGAGTGTAGGCTCTCATACCAAGCTCTTGGTGCTTGTTTTAGCCCATATAGAGCCTTCTTCAGCCTGCATACCATATCTCGTCAATCTTATGATACAAACCCTTCTCGTTGCTCTATGTACACTTCTTCCTCTAAAACACCATTCAAGAATGTCGATTTGACATCCAATTGGTAAACTTTGAACTTCTTGTAAGCAACATAAGAAAGCAAGATTCTAACCCCTTCCAGGCTGGCCATCGGTGTAAAGGTTTCTCCATAATCCAAACCTTTTTCTTGAGAATAGCCTTTGTAGACTAGCATTTCTTTGTTTCTTACTACTTGACTGGTTTCATCCATTTTGTTTCTAAATACCTATTTGGTGCCTATCACATTTTTGTTCTTTGGTCTGGGCACTAGAGTCCAAGTTTCATTTTTCGCAATTTGCTCCAGTTCCTCCTCCATGGATTTGATCTAGTCTTCATCTTTTAGAGCCTCCTTTGCTGTTTTGAGCTCAATTTTGGAGAGCAGACATGCATTCTCTCTTTCTCTTCTTCTAGTAAATACTCCTGCATATTGGTCACCAATTATATTTTTAGCAGTGTGATTGTTTCTGATATACCTTGCTAGTACCAGTTCATTTCTTGGAGCTTCTTCTACTGATTATGCAGGTTCTACTTCACATGCTTCCTCATTTTCTGCTACAACATGATTCTCTTAAGAAGGTTCGACCAGTACAGTGTACTTGAATCCTTGATAATCCTCTAGTTCACTCTTGCTATCTTGTTCATTTTTCTTAGAGAACTCATGTACTCTGACATTGGCACTCTCCACAATCTTACCGGTCCTTTTGTTCAAACACCGATATTCTTTACTCTTTGTCAAGTAACCTAAGAAGGTTCCTTCATCACTCTTGGGATCAAACTTTCCAATGTACTCATCCCTCTTGATATAGCACCTGCTTCCAAATACTTTGAAATAGCTCACATTGGGTGAGTATCCACACCATAATTTATAGGGAGTTTTATTTGCCCATTTCTTCACCTGTATCTGGTTCAAGGTATACACAACAGTGCTTACTACTTCTCTCCAAAAAATATGTGGAATATCCTTTTGTATCATCAGAGTCCTCACACAATCAATCAGAGTTCTATTCTGTCTTTCAGCAACCCCATTCTCTAGAGGTATTCTGGGTGCAGACATCTGTCTCATAATTCCCTATTCTTCACAATAATTCATGAACTCTTGAGAGGTGAACTCTCCTCCTCTATATGATCTCAGACATTTCAGACTCTTATCGGTTCCTCTCTCTACTCAAGACTTGAAGACTTTAAACATGTGAAAGGCTTCATATTTTTCTTTCAAGAATACAACCCAAATCATTCTTGAGAAGTCATCTACAAACAACATGAATTACCGGTCTCCATAGAAACTCTTGGTTCTCATAGGACCACACAAGTCTGTATGAACTAAGTCCAACACATTCTTAGATGAATAAGATTTGTTGATGAAACTAGACCCGGTTAACTTTCCTAGTTGGCATTCTTTACACATAGCATTTTTAGGTTTCATAATATCAGACATACCTCTGATAGACTTCATTTTACTGACTAATGCTATGCTATCAAAGTTAACATGACACCATCTTTTATGCCACAACCAACTATATTCTACCTTTTACATTAGACAACTAACTATGTTGGTGTCCAGGTGAAACATATTACCTCTAGATTGTTTACTGATAGCAATCAGACTTCTTGATTTGTCATTTATTTTGTATATTCCTTCATTCAATTCTAACCAGTAACCCTTATTGTTAAGTTGTGCAACACTTAAGAGATTCAAGTATTGATCTCCTAGGGTTTTTAGGTACAACTTCATTCTACCACACCATAAGGTGTAATTCTCCTTATAGTACTTAGGACCCTCCTTTCGCATCATCTTGGATCTTTCCTTAAGCTGTTAAGCTCTTTTGAATCTAAGGACCAAAGCTCTAATACCAATTGTTAGTCCCAACCTGTGCTGAGAGGGGAGGGGTGAAATAACACTTTACTAGTTTTACAAAATTAAGAGCTTTTAACTCAAGCCTGGACTAACTTTATATTCATCAATACAAACTGTTATTGTAGAAGAACATGCATGCATGAAAAGATAAACAGTAACACTAAGAATTATCTTGGGGAAACCCAAATGGGATAAAACCACGGTGTGAGTAGAAACACAAAATTTGCAATGTTCTGGAGTATGCCCGATGAGGAGACATCCCTGTTAGGAGATTACAAAGACACTATTAGGTGCCACCCAGTTAAGGGATTTTATTTAAGGCCTATTAATGCCTTTACCCTGTTAAATGTAGCTTGGTTAAAGGACTTAGGATCATCAATTAAGATGTCACCTGGTTAAGGGATTTTGAGTTGCAATGGTTAGAAAGCAACATGAAGTTGATCTGCTAGAATATGTACTGATAGCTTGATCAGATCACAATGAAAATCATACTCTGTCTGCACCGGTTGTGTCTACTCTACACTACACCAGTTCTCTGCTCATACCCTCAGCTTTGCACTCTGCTGGTCTACTTCACACACACTCTTCTCTACTAAATCATTCAGCACTTCCTCACTCTTTCACTCTGCACTTTGGATCGCCTCTCATAGGATCCCCTCTTTGCAATTTTTTCGATCAAAAAAGTTTTGTATGAACTGAAAACACTTTATACACTCTTTATCATCACCTTTAGGTGTTTCCTTGATCAATGCAATCATAGATCTTGGTAGATTTCAAATTCAAATATTCTCGCTCTTGCTCTGCACACCCTGCAACAATTCCGCCAACTACTCAACCAAATCTACCACTGCATCCCCCCAAAATAGTGACTTTTGGGCCGAGTTCAGTCTTTTAAATGCGAACCAGAAAATCTGCAAGTAATCATGGCTTAACTACATGATAACTAAAGTTGACTTCACAAACTCACAAACTCAAATATTTATGGTGACCACCTATCTTCCTTTTGCTTCACCGGTCTATTGGTATAGCACTATGCTCTTCATTATCAGTTCATCCTTTCATGTCGGTTTGTAGTGCTTCCATCAAGCCTCTTCTCCTATTTGTCAGTGATGTTCTAGTTTGTATACAACCTCCATCCTTCTTGCCTAAGTCACCTTCTGTGACTTCATCATCATTAGAATGACCAACCTGAAGATCTGACCTCAACACCAATCCTCTTAAGTGACAGACCGGTTAGCTTAGTATGTCTTCCCTTGAGCTGAATTGAATTGTGTTGTCTTAGGCTTATAGAGTCAGAACAAGGTTGGGTCAAGGTTCTAGTCCATACCATGCGAGTATGTAGGATTGTGTCCTCATAGACCAAGGAAGCGGTCAATGAGAAGTCGTCCAAAAGGACATTTGATGTGAGAAGTTGAATGAGGAAAGTTTGAGATACCTTGAATGATGAATTTGGAGAGGTAGTTGTGTGAAGGAAAGAGTGCTTTGATAGGTTTGTGGGAAATGGGGTGAATAACCACTAGTTTCCTTGTGACTCTGCATCAATATGGTTCAATTACATTGTTTAATATTCATGCAAATATTTCGGGAGCTCGATTTTCTCGAGCCCCTATTACCATGACTCACCTTTCAACATATATCAAATTAATTTTGTTTGCACTCTGTTCCAAACTAAGCACTTGGCTTAGTGGTTGTGTGTATTCCTTGGGGTTGGGAGGTCAAAAGTTCAGACCTTTTGATCATGTTTTATTAGATTTGCCACCGATTACAGTTGAGAAAACAAGCTTAAGGCGCTTAACCAATTTTTTTGAACGAACATGCCATAATTCGAAGGAGAGATGGAATGGTGCTACGTCTTTTGATCCTCCCGGATCAGGCATGGTTATGATCTACTTTGAATGTTTATATTGAGTGTCAATGGTTGTTTTTATTGAGCCAACTGTATAAGCACTCCAATGGGAAAAACCAACAAGGAGGTAAGACCTGTCTATGTAATCCTTTACTTTCACTCCCTCGTACTTCCGATCTATCACAGGCTTTGCTACCTTTTTATCCCTATAGCTTATTGTGATGGATTGAGCAATCCCATTTTTACTTTTTTCCAAAAAGAAAGGCTTCTCCATCCATGGATAGCATTCCCTCTGATTTATCCACAGACTTCTTTATTGCAACACAAGCAACAATTCTTCTTCTTCTCCCACATTTTTCGTTTACAAAATATTTATAGTAGTGTTGGCCATAGAGACTACTAATAATCTTGACCCACAATTTAAAGCATTTGGATGGAATGCAAGAATGAGAAACACTGCAGAAATGATTAGTTATCCTATTTTTTATTTATCCATTGTCTTTTAATTCCCAAAATGTGATTTTTGGTTGACAGATTCAATTTATTTGATTTTTCATCTGACTTCATGCTAGAAACACCTTCTTGTAACCTCGACTGGCATAGATTCTTTAGAATTTATACCATAGCTCTCACTGCAAACAAAGAAAAAATTATAAAAAACAAAGTGACACATTAAGCTCGAGAGGATGTTTTATGTCACATATTTGATAATAAATCATACTATTTGAGAGCAATTAAGTATGCATAATTTACAAATTTTTGTCTAAAAAAAACACTGAACTCAACCTTTAAAATGTACAAATTGACTTCTAAAATCATTGACCAGATATTCATGATAATACCTCAGAATCTTTGTGCCTGAAATTTCCTAGGACTTGCCAGATCATTGAACAACCTATTTACAGTGATTTTTGAAATGATTTCCAGAATCTAATGAAGATAAATCAAGCACAATAAGAATGAAGTCAATCTAATGCATTAAGATTGCTCAATGATTATAAGTACAAGTCCTTGCATAAGTAGGCAAGCAGGTGAGATAGGTTGACACAACCACTGAGTAACCCTCCAAGCATGCAACACTTGTGAGAAGGAGGTGAGATGGTTGGACACAACTGCTGACTAACCCTCCAAACATGCAACACTTGTAGGTCACTTGACTTGTGTACGAGCAAGTAGCAAGTGTGCATGCACAAGGTGTCTCCACAAGGGAGGACATGTGTCTACCCCACATGAGGTGAGACAACTAACTCAATTAGCCTAAGTAAACTTAAACCAAGTGTGAAGAGGTCAAATCTAGTCATAACTAGTTTGATAATAACCTTGTTTACACTAAAACCCCCCTTTCAAGTGCAACTTAAGAAGAAGTGAAACAAAAGATAATGGGTCCCGACTACTAGGCCATGTCAGATACTCATGTATAAATTTCCCATAAGTGGAGAAAAAGGGAAAACCCAGTGGGAAATAAAACTCCCCTCCAAAAAAGAAATGATGTCTTCAAAGAATGCTCAATGATCTCCAAGCCAATGTTGTTCTGTGATGAAGATTCGGCAACAAGGACCATAGATGTAGGTGAAATCTGAACCGGATTCAGTTTCAAGGACCACAGATCTAGGTGAAAGTTGAACCATTGTGAATCTAATACTCCTGCTATAGGTGTCAAATTGGATGACGATAGAGTCTGATATGTAGACTCATGAGTAACTACAGAACCAGTCATGATATAAGTTGTAAATGGGCAAGACATGAATAATAATCTCTAAAGAAAATGATGACGATTTTCAGTAACAATGTCAAAATGTTACACAACTAGGTACCAATGTCGATGAAAAATCACTGATGAATCACTCACTGCAACATAATGAAGATCAGGTATGGAGACACTTGCTTTGAGCATCAACTGAATACTCAACAATGGTAGATTGTAGATTGGTACAATCTAAGTCTCACTAGAGCTATGCACAAATGTGTACAATCTAAGTTTTAGCTGGAGCCATGCACCAAGTCTCACAAGATATTCCTAATCTATGGTGTACAAGAGGATTACATCAAATATATCATTAATGACAAAGTACAAAGAGGTGTGGCACTTTATAATGACAAGTGCGATAACATGGCTACAAGGTTCGTGGTGAGGAAATTTTTTTATTTATTTTTATTTATTTTTTTTTGCCAAAAACACTTAAAATAAAGAAAATATTCCCCTTATCCTCTTCTTGCAAAAAAAAATATTTTGCCAAAATTAATTTTGTCGTGCAAATATTATTTTTCTTTGCAAAATATATTATTTTGGTTTCCCACCATCGCTCCACCATGGGGCAACCTTCGACTCCATCCAGACACATCTCCAAATGGCTATGCTTTGGGGCACATAACTCATCACTCTATATCAAAGAGAAGAAGGCAAAAGTACGCACGAGCAGAGAGTGAAAAACGGGACTGTTTGTTTGGGATGTTGCGTGCTCCAAAGACTTCATAGGCGTTGTTCCCACGCTGTCTAGCTTCATTCGACCTCCACTGGTATATGCCTCATGAACCGGGTCCAATATGCGTTGCTAGGCGCCGACCTCTCCACTTGAGGGGCAAAAAACAATAACCATGTGGCGCTGCCTTAAATATGGCACCCTACTTGCCCCTCATACCTCTACCGCTGCATTGGCAAATGTTGTTCATAGGAAACTGAGGCGCTGCAATGGCGCGGTGCTTGGGAAAGACAGGTCGACCTCCATCTGCGTCGGCAAAGCTTGGTCAACCCAAGCGCCCCTTTCACTAAGCGTGCTCAGTCAAGTCCACCCAAGTATAGCGAATAGTACGCTTTTTGGCCAACATAAATTAGTGGCTTCCAAAGTCGATGTGAGCCGAGTCCAGCCAAATGCACGCTGCTCAGTCAAAATACTTCGACCACGCCTGTATATGCCTCGACCAGGACTAAAATAATGCTAATTGTGAGGCAGCAGGTCAAGTGTCTGTGTATGCAGGGTGCGAATGTTCAATAGGGTGACTAGGAATGCTCAAATGGCCCGAATTATCTCAAAAAAGCTTTGATTTCCAGAATCTAATGAAGATAAATCAAGCACAATAACAATGAAGTCAATCTAATGTATTAAGATTGTCCAATGATAATGAGAACAAATCCTTGCACAAGTAGGCAAGGAGAAGGAGGTGAGATGGTTGGACACAACTATTGACTAACCCTCCAAGCATGCAACACTTGTGAGAAGGAGGTGAGATGGTTAGACACAACCACTGACTAACCCTCTAAACATGCAACACTTGTAGCTCACTTGACATGTGTATGAGCAAGTGACAAGTGTGCATGCACAAGGTGTCTCCACAAGGGAGGACACATGTTTACATCAGATGAAGTGAGACAACTAACTCAATTAGCCTAAGTAAACTTAAACCAAGTGTGAAAAGGTCAAATCTAGTCATAACTAGTTTGATAATGACCTTGTTTACACTAACAATTTTAATAAATGAAAGCTCTTTATAATTAAATTTATTGACCAAAGCATTGTCGAAACAAAAGTTCTTTCAACATTGCAATTACATTATACTCTAATTTAAATGTGAATATTTGTAATATTTTGACTTGTAATTGCATGAATTAAAACATTCCAGAAGAATGAGAGAAGCCTTACGATTCATCTTCCACCATGAAAGGAAAGGAAAGGGGCTTTTATAGTCCATGATGTCAACCATTTGTGTATGGGTCTATAGATGGATTAGAGACATGTATGGGACTACCTCATACTCCTTGCGGGAGGTACCTAACTGCACTACTAACGAGGTGTACATACCTTACCCCCTTGTGGGATTTGAACTTGTGACCTCTCTTTCAAGAGAACAAGTTCTCCACCACTAGGCCAACTCAGGTTGTACATAGAAAAGAGAAGCATCAAGCTCAAAAGTGTCCCAATGTTGTGAGGCCACGTTTCATGAGTAACTATCATTAGTTCGCCATTGAACATGACAAATTTGTACATTCCTCCAATCTAATCGACGATTCTACCATGATTGCCTTATGAGTTCCATTATTGCCATCTTTGAGTACCTCCAATCTTAGGGAAATAACTTCACTTATTGATTTTGCAACACACCCCAACTTCAGTTTGCATTAAAAAATGTGAGTACCTTTCCTTTATGCGATGGACGTGCATCTTCCTATTTCTTTCTTTACTTTCCTTGAAACCATTTTGCTCCTTTGTTTATACTCTCTATTTTCTATTTTTCAAAAATTTAAAAATTGAATACTTTCCTGTAGTGAAATTTTTCATCAATGTATTTTAATAGTGTATGAAGATGGGGATTTCGACTAGTAAACCTTTTTTGAATAGTCGGTCTAAATTTATGGAAAATGCATATCAATATGACTAGAAGAAACAATGAATAGATAAAAGGGTCTTTATGATGAAAAGACTAACTAGTTAAATACATCTACAAAATGTTTAAATGAAGTGATTTTAATTTAGGAATAAGTGGAAATTTTGGACCAGTTTATATGTTATTGGATTCAATTGAAGAGGATTGAGATAATTAGAGGGAGGGTTCGTATAATTAGTGGTTATCTTCAAACGATCTTTTTTAACTAAAACCTAATCAATAACAAAGTTTATGGTTCAAATTTTAAATGTTGTAAATCTTCTTGTTTTATGAACAATGTGCAAACCTTCTTGATATTGGAATATTATTAAATAAATTTTAAATGTAGTAAATCTTCTTGTTTTATGAACAATGTGTAAACCTCCTTGGCATTGGGATATTATTAAATAAAATAAAATGATTGTAATTACAATGGTAGATTTCTTAGAAAGTTTTAAAACTAGCTTGAGCCTTTTTTGAAATTAGTAAGTTTTTTAGAATAAAAATGGAGGTCTATGTTGAATAATTCAACTCACTTTTTTCATATAAATTATAATTGTGAGAATTTTTTAAGTATTTTTCAAATTAGGTGGTTATTGAATGAAAATTATTATGTCATAAAATGTCATATATGATAAAATATATGGTATTAGTTTTCTCATATTTGTTTATTTGTATGTGAATTTAATTATATTAATTTGTTTTTTCTTTGTATGTAGATTTAATTATGTAAATTAAATTTTGTTTTAATATTTTTTCTTATGCTCTATCATTAGAATAGTGGGGATGGGAGGAGAAAAATTGTGGTCATTAGAATGAGATATGAAGAAGAAAAAAATATGGCTCATTTCACTTGGAAGTTAAAAATAATAAAAGAAGATAAAGAGATAGTTAAAAAAATAAGTGTTGTATTATATGAATACCAAAAGTTAGAATACAAGAAATTAATGTTATGAATTAAAAGTTAGAATAAGAAGATAGTAAAAAAAGAGAAAAAGTGATGTATTATTTGAGTACTAAAATTTGAGAAAGAGTAACTTGTACTTCAACAGTTTGATTAACGTCAAAAATGGTTTGGAAATTTAGATCCATTGCTCGCTGTATACATTCCACTCCAGATGTCCCTATTGGGAATTGAACTTGGGTCTCCACAGTAAGAACCCAAATGTTTTAACCAGTTAACCTAAACCTAATCATTAATAATAACATAATAAAGTTTAATAATATAATAATATTATTATAATATAATATAATATAATATAATAATAATTTCATAATAATATAATATAATAATAATTTCATAATAATACAATATTATATAATAAACTGAATATTATAATTAATAAATATCATTATTCTTATCTTTACATTTTAAATATTATATATTATATTATTATTAGTATACACATCTTAAATACTTCTATCTAAAGAAATACCCAAAGATATCAATTGAAACTATTTTATTTACCTTAAAATTATTTTATTTCACTTTGTATTTATTTACTACATCCATAAATATTTAAATTAAATTGTATCTACATTGCTTATTAGTACTTGCCATTAGGCAAATACTATTGTAATAAGTTTTTCCTTTTTACACTTAACTAGTTATTAGAAAATTTAAATTGAACCAATTACAAACAAGGTTTTGTTTTTGTTTTTAAAAATATTTTTATTTTCTAAAGTTACTTGTGCAATTTTTAAGTTTACATATTAAACTTCAACTATGATCTATTAGGAATTATAATTTTTTTTAAATATATACAATTTATCATATATTTATAATATTAAATAAAAAAATCATATTGAAAATTAATACAAGTACCTTTTGTCCCCATTACAAGTCACAAACAATAGCTAACCATATTTAAAAACATAAATTGTTAAATTAAGTTCTGTACATTCATATTAAATTTTGTTTACATTTTATGATCAAATCACTTATATTGTAAACAATTATTGCTAACAATGCCAATATTTATTTCTTGGGACTTTTCAACCCTCTAATATACAACTCAAATTATTTAAGATTTCAATTACACTCAATTAAATAATTAACAAAGGCAACTGCTCGCCACTATGTGGCACTTGTTTTTTATGATTTATGGTGGATTCTTTTTAAATATCTTTATTTTTTATTTTACATTTATATATCTATCTAAAACTTATAATTTTGATGAGGTTTTATTTTGTAGACATATAATTTTTGCAACTCATAATAATATTGTGTGGATCTTCTAGTAAAAGTTGTGTGTTTATTTCCTCGATGTTTTGGATCAAACTACATGATCCATCATTAGGAAGAAGAGCGAACCAAGAGGGTTTATTTTGTTTTTTATGATGTTTAGTTTTAAAATATAAAGTTTATAATTAATATTAATATTTTGACATGTGAATGGTTGTCAAATGTAGGCTGAAAAGTAAAAGTTAACAGTAACACCCGAGAATATATAATAAAGGAGAGTAGGAGAAAGGAAAAACAAAAAACAAAAATTCTTTTGTACTCCACTATGTCCAATAGTATGTATATGGGTCTATAGATGGCTTATAACAGTATGGGACAAACACAACAGTCGTCTACATATATATTTTTAAATGGATTATTCCTTGGAGAAGACATCTAATTATGCTACAAAAGAAACATACATACCTTATTTCGTGTGAGATTTAAATAGCTCAAATTCCACACCTTACAAAAGAAAATACAATTGTCAAACCAACACAAGTACAATTAAAATATATTTTTAACAAAATTTGAAAAATGCATTAACACAACTTATAAAGATTAATTTATTTAACATAAATATACTAGTTTTATTATAGACCCGCCTACGACATCACAAATGTATTGATGTATTAAGCATCTCATAGGAGGTGCATGTGTTAGGGAAAATGGCTGCATATGTGCATGACCGTTCTTGACATTGTAACTTGTAAGATAACTAAGAAACAATGTAATCATATGTGAAATAAAAAACCAATAAAATATAGTAAATTCCATTATGAAATAGACCAAATCATATCTGAAAACACAAGTGAAAAATAGTAAATTCCATTATGAAATAGCTTAGATCTGAAAATAGAAGTGAAAAATTATGCAACCCACAAGTAAACTTTAGTATAATAAATTAGGGCTTTTACGAAATTGACCACTAAATTTATGTAACTCAATTGCAAATATGATTTATGAGTGCAAAATTTATAGTTTAAGTGCATACAAATCATATCTAAGACCACAAATCATAAATAAGCATGAAAAGAGTCAAGTTGACCAAAATGTAATGATGGAAAAACTAGGGTTTCACCGATTAGGATAGTAAGACACTGGTATCACCCAGAGATGTTCTCAATTCTCTGCATCCTTCTAGTCCTCATCCCTCTTTAGAACCCATTGTTACCCCGGTTTTTAAACTGAGAAATTTTTAAAAAGTTTTCACTTCCCCAAGTCATTGGTTTTTTATTGAAAACATCATGAATTTAGTCTTTATGTTCACCTAAGTCTGTAATTTTGAACCTTCTGATCGAACCCTGCAATTCAAAGGTTCAACGGTTCATTATGTTATCAAACTTTCATGCGAAATGGATTTTTTCAGCTAAACGTTATAAATTTTATTTCTATGTTGAACCTTTCAACAAACATATAAAGGTTCAATGCTTCAATTAGTTGAGTGGTTCAACGGTTCAATCTGATAGTCCATTTTTGCCCATATATCCACTAGTCCAAAAATGTAGCTAAAAAAATAAAGTTACAAATTTTCAAAATTTAAAGACAACCCACCTAGAATATTTTGGCCTTAAATTCTCTCAGATTTAATTTTGTGACCATATAAGCTCACATGATGTATTATTTTAATATTTTTTCAATACAACAATATGGTTAGCAAGGTCAGTTTACAAAGGAAGTACCCTGATTTGGTGAGCTATTAAAAAATGGTTAAAAACCCATCTATAAATTTAAATATCATAACAGCTTGCAAATTTTCATGGATCTAAAATACGCGATTAATTCGTGGTGAATTTAATAAAAAGTAGCTGCGAGAAAATTAAAACTTTCTCAGTCATTTATGTGCAGCAATTTAAAATATTTTAAATCAGTTTTAAGAGAAAGCTAATTTGAATTTTATTCCCTTCATCAAGAATCAGTTATAAAACTGAAAGTCTTCAAACAAAAAAAAGGGGGCTATATATATGTAACAAAGAAGAGAAGAAAAGGGGGGTTGGTTAATTTTTTTGCAGCAAATTTTTCTGTTGTAAATTTTTCTGCTATAAATTTGTTGTTGTTATTTTTCTATTGTAAAGGAGAAAGAGGTGTCATATTTTTTGTTTCAAACAGGATTTTTGTGCAGGGGCAGCATGTTCTTTGAGCCATTTGTTATGTATTTGAAGAAAGACATAATTATATATTAAATCTTTGAGTTTGAATATGTTCTTCTAGATTGGGATAATCTTTGAATTATCTAAAGTGTCTTTAAATGTTTTTCTCTCCAATTTAATTGTGCATATGTTTGTCATAAAATCCTTGAGTTTTAGTCATTCGAAAATCTAAACCAGAAAATATCAAACCCTCATATTGCCTTTTTGTGGTGGAGAAGCTAAGTGAATGGTCTTTGTGCCATTTGTTTCTTTTTTTTCTTTGACTCTCAGTTCATAACCACATTCATGCCATCGTAATGGGTGCATGTTAGTTGGCCTTTTTTGCTTTCTGGTTAAAAGGATACCCCGAAAAACTAAAAATAAATCTTACGAGGGAGTTGTTCTTCTAAAATTCAAAGGAAGATTATAACAGGGAAAACTTTAAGAAACCCCCCTCTTGGACAAGGTGTAAAAACCTAGTGAAAGTTGTAAAATTGTGAGGAAAATTTTAATTTTATTGGCGAATTTTTGCAGTTTATGAAGAAAAATAATAATCTCCATTGCCGAATTAGCCATGATCACTCAAAGTTTGTGAAAAATCCTGGCAAATTGTAATGTTTGTAAAACCCAAAAAATATTTGCATGGGCAAATTGTAATGTTTTTAAAACCAGAAAAATATTTGCATTGGCAATTTCAACCTATTTTCAAACCATAAAAAAAAATATTGGCGATTTCAACCTTTTTTCAAACCATAAAAATAAAATATTGGTGATTTCAAGCTATTTTCAAACCATAAATTTTTTTTGGCAATTTCAAGGTATTAACTATAACTCATTAAAACACGTGGCACATAGTCATCAACTCTCTACCTGGAAGACTGTCCATTAGGGCATCTTGCGACCTAGCGACAAGCCCTTACGACTCTCTCTATCTCCAACTCGCAAGCTGAAAATGCTAAGCCTTCGTAACCTTGAGATCTAGCGACTGAGCGAAACTGACCTGCCACTCACCAATTCTCGACCACAAAATGTTAAGTCCTTGTCACCGCAACGACTTGGAGATAGTGGTAACTTTAACCCTTGTCACGTACTCACCAACATAAAACTGTTTATCTCTTAACCGCTAGCACTTCACTCGCAAGCTTGCGGCTTAATCAAGTCTTCAAACATTTAACTTCACGAGCTGGCGATAACCATTAAACCTAACCACAAACTGTCTAGTCGCTAGCTCATGACCTAAAAAATGCTAAAATTAAACAAACATGAGAGCTAGCGACACCTGTATGAAATGAGTTACTCGCTAACTCTCGCGGCTATAATGTATGACATCAGACCAACTCGAGACCTCGCGACCAAAGCAATTTCACTAAGAATCTCCAGCTCGATCACATAAAATGCTAACACCCAAAAAGATAGAGACCCCGCGATGTAAACCCAAACCAACTTGTCGCCAACTTGTGGCTTGATCACGTCTTCAGACATTTTACCTCGTGAGCTGGTGATAACCATAAAACTTAACGACAAACTATCTGGTCGCTAGCTCACAACCTAAAATTTGTAAGGCTTGGATGCTGACTCATTCCTGAGGGACTAGTTTGAAGGTTTCTCCTAAGTCAAGGTTGATTAGACAAGCGAGGAGGACGGTTTTAGAGGCATAAAAGGATTGGATAGCTTCTGAGTTATAGATGAGAGATCACGTATTTCTATGAGAAATAAGAGCTCAGGTTGCTTGTTGTCAGGGATTCTGAAGTAGAATTTGTCCAATCAAGGAGGAATAAAATTAGAACAAAATCATTCACAATAGATGAGCCTTAGCAAGATGCAGTGGATTTGATAGGCATGACTTCTAGAGTGTATAGTCATGTTGAAAAACACCAAAATGATGATTTTTCACGTGAATACGCATCACCAAATGAAGTGTGAAAATGTTATAAATACAATGGAGTGGTGACTTAATTGGTAGAAGAGAAAATAAACCTTTTTCATTTTCTGAGAGTGGTTTTTTCCTCAGAAAGGAAGATGATGTTTGAGCAGGATCGTGCATGGAGTTGTTGTGTTCTCTGTGATTCTGGATGTGATAACTCAAAGATGAACCGATAGTACTAATCCAAAACTGAGAGGGGGGGTGAATCAGTACAGACAAAAATACAGTCCTAAACCAGTCTGACAGTAGACACTTCAAATGACTGGCAAATAGTGACATTGGTTTGAAACATAGTGCAACCGGTAAAGCTAAGAATGACTAAGACAAGCATTAACCGGTTACTCACTTAGCTTTTCACTCAACTCAAGATTACACTACCATTTCACCCTTATGCATAAATAGGTAATCTATCATCAGATCATAATAACAGCTAGTTCAACATGTTTTATTGATAGGCATAAAACACAGAACCATCATATGCTTGACAGACACTAGCAAAGCATTACAAGGTAAAAGCATCACACATGACACACATATTTTTCACGTGGAAACCCAACTGGGAAAAACCACGGTGGGGATGAATACCCACAAGCTGTTTTTGAACTCTTTAGAAGTCCGCTCTGTTAGGAGCCTTGTCCAGTTAGAGACATTACAATAGGTCCTGCTAGGAACCGATCCTATTAAAGATCACCCGGTTAAGGGATAGCTACAATACCCAGTTAAGGGTTAAACCCTGTTAAAGGTTACCTTGTTATAGGATTTCAAGAACTCAATAGCTAAAGGATTTCCAACTCAATAGCTTTGAATTACCCTGTTAAAGGATTTACAGCAAGCCAGTTAAGGCTACCCTATTAAGGGATTTTCCAACTGTTGAGGTCATTAGAGATCAACAGGTATTACAATGATCTGGTAACATCACTCAATGCCAATGCATATCTACTTAAGCTCCTCTTCACCTTCTGCACTTACACTCTGCAGGTATCACTTCTCTCCTTTTGGTCTAGCAAGAATCACGTATCCCTTCTCTTGGATACACACACACAACTTTTGCCAACAACCCTAGAAAGAGTCACAACATCGACCTTATAGGAAAATAGTTAGGTCGGTAGCGTAAACCCTAAACCCTAAACCTATTAGGTTAAGGAATTCAAACAGTTCAACCCTGACCATTGAGCACACTGCATTAATCTCCATCATTTGTTTTCCACCGATTTCATGGCGACTGATAACCCATCACACATTATCATTGTTTTACAGACTTCGCACATTCTCGAGGTAGATAGGAACAATCTTCTTCATGCATGATCCTTCACGCACACAAGACTTACATGGCAACATGATCTATTCTTTGTTATCATGCTAACTCATCACACAAAGTCACCGGTTGAGCCACATAGGCTTGAATCACTTCAACTGGAAACCCTAAAGTTGAGACTACCAACCGGTAGTCATACAACGCTTCCATGTGCCGGTT
This sequence comes from Cryptomeria japonica, assembly GCF_030272615.1. NCBI lineage: Eukaryota > Viridiplantae > Streptophyta > Pinopsida > Cupressales > Cupressaceae > Cryptomeria > Cryptomeria japonica. Next base: position 203,828,344 of record NC_081412.1, on the reverse strand, counting down.
CCCATAACCATATGCTAGTTCACCTTTGATCAAGCACACCGCTTCACTTTGGCATAAATGCTAGTTCACAGTGTTATATTGGTTCTCTCATATGCCGGTTCTCACCTCTTCAACATATTGACATCAATGACAACATACAATGTCATTATGTTCTCATACTAGTTTACATAATTCCAACAATCTCCCCCTTTGGCATTGATGGCAATATACAAAGATATCTCTCCGCTTCATATCTTCTCCCCCAATTTCTGCAGATATCTTCTCCGCTTCCCATCTTCTCCCCCTTTGACAACAATGCCAAAGTGGAGGCACAAGCTTCCTTGTTCCATTGTGCTGCTCCCCCTGAGGAGTAGCATCCTTCAACACATCAATCCAAAATAAATTTGACTATGCAATACCTGACTGATGTGGAGCATATGCTTTTAGTTTACCTCCTGAAGGAGAAACACCCCTAATTCACCTCTTAAGTACATAAATGTAGTCTTTGGGAGAGGCTTGGTGAATATGTCTGCTAACTGCTCCTTATTGGAAACATGTTCTAGTGTAATCTCTTTGTTTTGAACCTTTTCATTTAAGAAATGATACTTAAGCTCAAAGTGCTTGGTTCTAGAATGTAAAACCGGATTCTTGGAGATATTAATTGCACTAGTATTGTCACAAAATATACTTACCGGTTCAGATACAGGAACTTTGAAGCCATTTAATACATGCTTCATCCAAATTGTCTGAGTGCAGTTCATGAAAGCTGCAACATACGCTGCTTCTACTATAGACTGAGAGATACAACTCTGCTTCTTACTCATCTATGAGACTAGTCTACCACTGAGGAAGAATGCACCACCGGTTGTGCTCTTCCGATCATCTACATTACTAGCCCAATCAGCATCTGTGAACACTTTCAAGTTGAAATCCTTGCTATATGGATACCACAATCCATAGTCAACAGTTCCCTTCAGATACCTGAGAATCCGCTTGACTAAAACCAAGTGGGATTCTCTAGGACTTTTTTGGAACCTTGCAGTAATGCCAACTACATGTACAATATCCGGTCTGCTATGCACTACATAATGCAATTTATCAATCATTGATTGGTATTCCTTCTCATCAACCAATGTTGAGTCATCCTCTTTGGATAGTTTACAACCGGTCACCATCGGTGTACCAACTGGTTTGCTATCTTCCATGCCAAAGGTCTTCAACACCTCTTTGACATACTTGGACTGAGTGATAAAGATTCCATCTCTCATCTATTGGATCTACAGTCCAATGAAGAAATTAATCTCCCCTATGGGTGACATCTCAAACTCTTTCTTCATCTCATCTGCAAACTCATGACTCATCTTGTCATCTCCACCAAAGATAATGTCATCAACAAATACCTCACAGATCAAGATCTAATCTCCTTCAGACTTCAAGTAGATATTGTTATCTTCACTTGTTCTCTCAAATCCAATCTTCACAAGATGGGAATGTAGACGTTCATACCATGCTCTAGGTGCCTGCTTTAGGCCATATAAGGCTTTATGTAGCCTACATACCATGTCACTATCTTTAGATAGGGCAAACCCATCTGGTTTCTCTATATACACCTCCTCTTCAAGTACACCATTTAGGAATGTAGATTTTACATCCATTTGATATACTTTAAAGCCTTTAAAAGCTGCATATGCAAGAAGCATACGAACTCCTTCCAATTTGGTTACAGGGGCAAAGGTTTCTCCATAGTCTTCTCCTTCTTCTTGGGCATATCCTTTGCACACCAGTCTGGCTTTGTTTCTAATCACTGTGCCATTCTCATTCAGCTTATTTCTGAAGACCCATTTGGTACCAATGACATTTTTATGCTCCGGTCTGGGTACCAAGGACCATGTACCATTTTTCTCTATCTGGTCAAGTTCCTCTTCCATTGCCTTGATCCAGTCTTCATCTTTATGTGCCTCTGAAAGTTTTAGGCTCAAATTTAGAGATCATACATGATTTTTCTTTGACCTTTCTTCTTGTAAGGATTTTTGCATCCTTATCTCCTATGATCTGCTTAAGATCATGATTCAGCTTGACATACCGAGGAATGGTCTTGATAGATTCCTCTTGCTTTTCTTCTTCATCCTCATCTCCATCAGTATCAGCATCTACACCTACCGGTGTAGGAACACTATTACTGGTACTTGGTTGACTGACAACCGGTTCCCAGAAGGTTGCAACCAATTTGTTTACCACTTGCTCACTACCAGTTTCCTCAGTTTTCTCAGAGGTTTCATCAACTCTTACATTGATGCTTTCCATAATTTTCTGAGTCCTATTGTTGAAACACTTGAGAGCTTTGCTCTTGGTGGAATATCCTTGGAATATTCTCTCATCATATTTCGCATCAAATTTGCTCAGGTGTTCACTCCTCTTGATGTAACATTTGCTACCAAACACTCTAAAGTAGCTGACCATAGGTGTCTTACCGGTCCAATACTCATAAGGAGTTTTATCCTTACCTTTCTTGATGAGTACCCGGTTCATTGTGTAGACTGCAGTGCTCACTGCTTCTCTCCAAAAGGTGTGAGCTACCTTTCCTTGAATCAACATGGTTCTAGCTTCTTCAACCACAATCCTATTATTCCTCTCTGCTAGGCCATTCTACTGTGGAGTCTGGGGGGTAGACAATTGCCTCTTGATTTCATGTTCTTCATAGTACTTGTTGAATTCATCGGAAGTGAATTCCCCTCCTTCATCAGTTCTTAGGCACTTGATTCTTTTACCGCTTTCCTTCTCCACTAATGCTCTAAAAGCTTTGAACTTTACAAAGGCTTCAGACTTGTGTTTCAAGAATGTGACCCACATCAGTCTTGAGCAGTCATCAGTGAGAATCATGAAGTACCTATCACCTTGCACACTTCTAGTTTTCATAGGACCACACAAATCAGTATGCACAAGATCAAGCAAATTGTCAGCAATAAAAGATTTAGCTTTAAAGGTTGAGGAAGACATTTTCCCCAATTGACACTCTCAGCACAAGGTATTATCCAGTTTTCTTAACACCGACAACCCTCTAACTGCCTTGATCTTACTAGCCTTCACAATGTTATCAAAGTTTACATGGCAGAGTCTCCTATGCAATATCTAGCTATCATCAAATTTAGCCATAAGACATGTACTTATATTTGCATTCAGATGAAATAGGTTACCTTTGGTCCACATGCCGGTGGCCACCAATTCACCATTATTTCCTTTGATTTTGTAAAGTCCATTCTTGAATTCCAAAGTGAGGCCACTGTCATTTAGCTGGGCAACACTCAGAAGGTTGTGTCTGAGACCATCAACCCAGTACACATTGTCAGCACTAATCTTTCCATTCATAGAGATGGACCCTCTTCCCTTGACCATGCATGGTGTATCATTGCCAAAGCTAACCACACCACCATCATACTCCTCCAAGGATAGAAACTTGCTCTGGTCACTAGTCATATGGTGAGAACAATCACTGTCAATGATCCACTCATTGGAATCATCAAATCGGGAGACAAGAGCATTCTTGTCTGACACATCTTCTTTGACATCAACAAACACAATATCTTCATTTTCTTAATCCTTTGATTCCTCATCTATGACACCTTCATCAACTACCACAAAACAGTTTCTCTGGTTTCCTCCTTTGAACTTCTTGAACCTTTCCAGTTTGTCCTTGTTGTCGCCATTAGGATAGTTTATAGCAATGTGTCCTATCCAGTTGCAAGAAAAACATTTCAAAGGTAGCTTACCTTTGTATTTGTCAGTTCCTTTAGGAAGTTTCCTGGCAAGGAGAGCTTCAAATGCCATCAAAATCTCCTCATCATCCATTTCTCTGCTCTATCTTGGTTCACCACTAGTGCTAGCTTCTTTCCTTTTCTAGATGGTACAACATAAGCTTTAAAAGAAAATTTAGTCTTTTGAACACTGCCATCGAAACTATTTAGCTCATAGGCTGTCAACTTTGCTATGATGGAGTCCAAGGATACCTTAGTCTTGTCTATTGATCTCAGCTCCTGAATAGCAGCAACCCTTATTGCATAGACCAACAATAGGGATCTCAGGACTTTGCTTACCACAATGGAATCTTCTATTTTACCACTTGCACTCTTGGTATCTCCAACAATGGTTTTGATTCTTATTCCATACTGTTGAATGGTCTCACCTTCAACCATCCACATATCTTCAAACTTCCCTCTAAGGCTTTCTTCCTTAGCTTGTTTTACATGCTCATCACTGCCATAGATATTTTCAAGAGTATCCCATACCTCTTTGGGATTTACCTTATCTTGGACATCAATAAACTCAATGTTAGATAAACTACTAATTAGGGCTTCCATGACTTGCCCATTCTCCTGCATCTCTCTCTTCTAGTCATCAGTGAGATTACCGGTAGGGGCAACATAGGCATTCTCAACATAGCTCCAGTGTTGAGCACCCATGCTTCTAATGAATATCTTCATTCTGTCTTTCCATATATTGAAATTTTCTCTGTTAAACTTTGGACCTTCCCTCTTCATCATTTTATTAGGATCTTTACCTCAAGCGATTAAGCCTATAACACAGAGGACCTGGAGGACGCTCTGATACCAATTGATAACTCAAAGATGAACTGATAGTACTAATCTGGTACTGAGAGGGGGGGGTGAATCAGTATAGACAAAAATACAATCCTAAACCGGTCTGACAGTAGACACTTCAAATGACTGGCAAACGCTGACACCGGTTTGAAACAGAGTACAACCAGTAAAGCTAAGAATGACTAAGACAAGCATTAACTGGTTACTCACTTAGCTTTTCACTCAACTCAAGATTACACTACCATTTCACCCTTATGCATAAATAGGTAATCTATCATCAGATCATAATAACAACTAGTTCAACATGTTTTATTGACAGGCATAAAACATAGAACCATCATATGCTTGACAGACAATAGCAAAGCATTACAAGATAAAAGCATCACACATGACACACATATTTTTCACGTGGAAACCCAACTGGGAAAAACCATGGCAGGGATGAATACCCACAAGCTATTTTTGAACTCTTTAGAAGTCCACTCTGTTAGGAGCCTTGTTCGGTTAGAGACATTACAATAGGTCCTGCTAGGAACTGATCCTGTTAGAGATCACCCGGTTAAGGAATGGCTACAATACCCGGTTGAGGGTTAAACCCTGTTAAAGGTTACCTTGTTAGAGGATTTCAAGATCTCAATAGCTAAAGGATTTCCAACTCAATAGCTTTGAATTACCTTGTTAAAGGATTTACAGCAAGCCAGTTAAGGCTACCCTGTTAAGGGATTTTCCAACTGTTGAGGTAGTTAGAGATCAACAGGTATTACAATGATCTGGTAACATCACTCAATGCCAATGCATATCCACTTAAGATCCTCTTCACCTTCTGCACTTACACTCTACAGGTATCACTTCTCTCCTTTTGCTCTAGCAAGAATCACGTATCCCTTCTCTTGGATACACACACACAAATTTTGCCAACAACCCTAGAAAGAGTCACAACATCGACCTTATAGGAAAATAGTTAGGTCGGTAGCATAAACCCTAAACCCTAAACCTATTAGGTTAAGGAATTCAAATGGTTCAATCCTGACCATTGAGCACACTGCATTAATCTCCATCATTTGTTTTCCATCGATTTCACGGTGACTGATAACCCATCACACGTTATCACTATTTTACAGACTTCGCACATTCTCAAGGTAGATAGGAACAATCTTCTTCATGCATGATCCTTCACGCACACAAGGCTTACGTGGAAACATGATCTATTCTTTGTTATCATGCTAACTCATCACACAAAGTCACCGGTTGAGCCACAGAGGCTTGAATCACTTCAACCGGGAACCCTAAAGTTGAGACTACCAACCGGTAGTCATACAATGCTTCCATGTGCCGGTTCCCATAACAATATGCCAGTTCACCTTTGATCAAGCACACCACTTCACTTTGGCACAAATGCCGGTTCACAGTGTTATACCAGTTCTCTCATATGTCGGTTCTCACCTCTTCAACATATTGACATCAATGACAACATACAATGTCATTATGTCCTCATACTGGTTCACATAATGCCAACAGAATGTGTGTTTTTTCATTTTCTTCTGTGTGAGTTTGTTTATTGTCAAAGGGGTTGTGAAAGTGAGAAGGATTGCTAGAGGGGGTGTGAAAGCCTTTTCTTGTCAAGAAAGGCCAAGCATGGCACATCCTCTGTTGGCATATGCACACTCCAATGAGACACTGTAGGTGATTGAAGGTTTTGTCATTGATGGCAACCTTACAATCCTATGGCACTGGCAAGGCATTACACCAGCAAGATAGTTCATTGGCATCAATAGATCACACTCTACATCGGCACTCAGACCACCGGCACCGACACAGAGAAAGGAAGCATACTGGCACAGAGGCTGACAGGATTTTTGATATATTATATTTTGTTTATTATTGTAAAAACTTTGTAAGCCAACTTGGCAAGTTGTAAAATGACTCTTATATATAAGAGAGATCATTGTAGATATTTTGTAAGAAAAAGAAAGTGAAAAAGGAAGATATTAGGCAGACCTATTATGTGAAATATAGGTTAAAGGTTTTATGTAAAGAATAGAGTAGAAACCGGTACTAGATTAGACATTATAGATGCTATTGTAAAGCAGTACAAGATATTCTATTTGTATAATCCACATTGTAAGTTAGTGAGACTTCCCATTGAGCAGTGAGCTCTATGCAATTGGCCTTCCTGCATGTGCAGACCCCTCTTGTAATTAATATTCTCTTATTGGCCAGTAAGTGAATATTGTGGGTCACAAATCCCACCAATGTTTTTCCCACACTGGGTTTCCTCGTTAAATCCTTGTGTCATGGTGTGATTTTCATGTGGATGCTTTTAATTCTGTTTATTGTATTATTTCTTGCATATTGATATATTGTTATAATATGTTCTACATGTTTTAAGTTAAGAAATTCAAATCACCGGTGAGATATTGATTTACCCCCCTCTCAGTATCTGTGGGAATCCTAACAATTGGTATCAGAGCCTGGTCCTCTATTTTCAGAAGCCTAACAGCTTGAGGAAGATCTTGACACCGGTAGAGATGGAAAATCTGATGAAGCAACTTGGAGCAGCTCTTTCAGACTATGATACAGAGAAATTGAAAAATATCAAACTAGAAGAAGCAACTCAGGATATCATTCAAACACTTCAAGAGAATCTTACTATTGCAAGAAATAAGAGAAGAGAACTTTGTGAAAAAATGCAAAATAATAATGATGAAAAGGAATCACTCAATGATATGATAAGCAAGCTGAAACTGGAGAACATAACAACAAAGAATGAGATGCAAGATATGACTATGAGATTTTGTAAAGAAATTGAAGATAGGAAGAAGAATGAAGAAGAATTGACCAGGAGACTAAGTGATGCAGCAAATGAGAACACAAGACTTAGCTATGAAAATGATTTATTAAAGATAGATCTTATGCACACTCAGAATGACTCCAATGAACTGATGAGGCAGAAAGAAGTCTTATAAAGAGAACTAGAAACTGCAAATCAACATAAAGAAAAATTCAAGAAAAGCTTAGAGGAACTTGGTAACTTGCTGAAGAATAAAAAACCTAAAGGTGACACTTCTGGAATTGGCTTTGAAGTTGGTGAAAGCTCCAGTACTGCAAACACACAGGATCACAGTAAACCGGTAAGGCAACCTAATGCTTATAAATTCAATGGAAAATGTTTTAACTGTAATAAGTATGGTCATAGAGAAAATGAATGTAGATCTAGAAATTATCAGAATATCAACACACCCACTGGTCGATGTTCAAAATGCAACAAAGTTGGTCACAACTCTAAAAATTGCAGAATGAATGTGAGATGTTATGTTTGTGGAAGATTTGGATATTTATCTAATCAATGCAGAACACAAACCGACATAGGTTATGGGAAAGCTATTCAGAAGAATAATGTGACTTGTTATGCATGTAACAAGATTGGGCATATTGCAAAATTCTATAGAAGTAAAGGATCACCGACAGACAATAAAAGTTCTAGCTTGAAAGGTAAAGAAAAAGTTGAAGAGGTGAAGCAAGAATTCTCAAAACAATGGATTAGAAAAGTTGATCTAGATGTTGGGAATACTCCTCCACCAATAGAACCAATCAATGCTTCACCAGCAGGACAAAGTGATGCTTCACCGACAAGAAGTTCTTCATCAAATTGAAGAAAGTTTCCTTGAGGGTTTGGCAATCTAATGTCACATGTGCTATCATTCCCTCGGTTAGAGATGAGAAGTTGGAAATTACTTCATTACCGACAGACAATGTTAAGTGAATACTTAACCGACGTGCATTAAATATGGTAGATGGAAAATAAACACTATAAATTTGTGGTTTTGGCTCCATTTCATTTCACCGTGATTTCAAACATTCGTAGAGCGCAAAATTTACAGAGCTAAGGGATTTCAAGCAAAGAGGCGAAGCACTTCAAGAAATCAATCCATCCAAGATAGAAAAAGGTATTTATCATCATGGCATCCACCTCTGCACTTGAATATATAGCAAACCCTACTGTAGTCGAGGTTATAAAATGCCCTAGGCCCGTATTTCAACTAGTTCCCAAAGTAGCAAAGAAAGATGACAATGTAGGTGCTTTCTCTCAAATACCAAAAGGAGTTGTTTATGCTAAAGACCCTAGAATTTACATTCACTGTAACATAGAGGAATTGGGAGATGAAGAGAATAAAACTATGTATAAATTTGTCATATGTGATAATTCTGGAAATGTAAAACGGGAACATAAAATCATTGAAACCCTAGGATTTACTAAAATCCTTTGCATTCCTGAATTTCCCAAGGATGTGATTAGGATAGTCTTAAGTAGGGTACATGGTGAATTTTTATGGTTAGATGCAATTCACAAAATCACCAAGGAAGCTGTGAAAGCTGTCATAGGGTTACCGTCCACCAGTAAAAGGCCAGACAAAACCAAGAAGGTCTCAAATGACCTAGTTACTAAGCTAACTGGTGCTACATCTGATAAAAGGTCCTTAAGAGTCAATGATGTAACCGACACCAATGTAAGATTTATCAGCATGATATTAGGGTAGAAGGCAACTCATGCAAATAGACTCAATTCAGTTCCAAGTTTATGCATTAAGAGTGCTTATGATATGATCACAGATAATGTAAAGATTGATATGTGTGAGTGGTTGAAGGATGAGTTAATTGACAACTTAGGCAAGATTAAGAAGGATAAGAAAGGAACTTTTAGATTTGGAAATCTGCTAGTATGTTTGATGCTACATATAACCAAATAGGTTCTTGGTATAGGCTATAAAGTACTTGGATTTGATATACCGGTAGGAAAACAATTGACAAAACTATTCAACAATATGGGAGAAGATAAGGAAAACAATATCCATGAATACTTTCAAGCACTTAAGGCCAAAATGAAGAAGAGAATCAGATTATCACATAAGATTGTTGACAAATATAAGGATGATATATGTTTTGTAATAAAAAAGGATGAGATCTGGATGGAAGTAGTCATCCCAAGAACAATCTGGGTAACAGAGATGGGCTATGAGACAGATGATCATATAATTGAGACTTATGCTAAAGCACTTCTGGAAGCTCCAAATGAACCAGAGGAAGAAGTATTTGGTAGTGCTAAGACCATAGAAAAACAAATACAATCTAAGAAGGGAGTGAAAAAGGTTGAGGCAATTGTGAGAAGAGGCTCTAGATAGGCAAAGTCTATTAAAGAAGATGTGTTAAAGCAAATTGGTATCACTGAGGATGAGCTAGGAACTCTACAACCTGAGACTCACCTATCACTAGTAGGCACTTCTTCGGAGAGTGACATGCTTGCAACTTTCAAAAGAGTTGTAAGGAAAAGAGATCCCTCACCGACAACCACACCCTCACTTGGGAGGACAAGATAGAAACAACAAGCAGTGAGATCTCCGATTAAAAAGACTACACCAAAGAAGAATCTGACACCCAAGAAGAAGAAGAGAACAAAACAAAACTTGGTTCCTCTTGACATACTGTTAAATGAAATTACAAAGGAAGGGAAACTGAAGAATATAGAGAAATTGTATGACACTCTGACTGCAGATGAAAAAGAACAAGTAGAAAATAGTGTTATATTGCATATGGACATGTATAAGAAATTTTTGATGGAAGTTGTAGATGAAGTACCAAAAGAACTGTTCAAAAGACTGGAAGCAAGAAGACAAGCTATTATAGAGCTTGATAAGAAAATCAAAATTGAAAAGTTACTAGCTATTTATCCAGTGAACTCACCTAAGGAAATTGATGATTTAATTGTTGAAGCCAACCGGTCAGTATTCTCTACTGCACACCGACACATTGCATTAATGGTTGGAAGAGTCAATGAGGTGACTGAAGAAACAAAAAATGTATGGGATATATTCCTAGTTGAGAAAGAAAAATAGGAAGAATACAGGAACCCCAAACCAATAAAGGTATATCAAAAAGAAAGAGACAAAGGAAAAGGAAAGGTTGGTGGACCTCTGAGTATCAAAGTAAAAGACAACTTACCCCCACCTCCTTTTACATCACCGATAACAACAACTACAGAAGATCAACCGACAGTTGAAAGTATGGATGTAGAGGATGTCAATCCTAATCCTAAAGTCTTATACACAGTAGATGTTGATACACAAAAGATCAACATTGTGGTAGATAAAGATACAACTGGTAAGACTGAAATGGCTAGTGAGCCACCGGTAGCTGAGCAAACTGATAACACACAAGAGAAACTGACAGATGACAAAGTGCAACAAACAGAGCAATAAGAGAGAAACAAGCAAAAACTCAGTTTGAGACAGTGCAACAAACAGAGCAACAAGAAGAGCAACAGCAACAGCAATAGGCTCTGGAACATGTTCATGAGGAAACAATACAACCGACAACAGGAGAAGTACACAAACCATTGCTTAAGGAAATGCAAGCACAAACAGACCTACCAGAGGTCACAACAAGCTTGGTTACTTCCTCCACCAGCAGAATTCAGAATGTTGGTTCCTCCTCAGCAGGCCACAAATCAACAAATGTAATTGAAGTACTTTTAGATTCAATCAAAAGGATAATAGATTGTAGTTCACAGGCTTATAAAGCTATAGATGACACAATCCCAATTTTGAAGGTAATTGCTCCTAACTATAATATAGACAATAAAGATTCTTTAGAACAACTTGATACTTTGTGCAAATACATCACTGAGAACACAGTGACTATTGAGAAAATAAAGGAAGAGACATTGAAGAATAAGGTAGAAATTGAAAAGCAAAAATTCTTTGAAGATCAGATAAAGAAGTGTACTAGAGAATTTGACACACTTCTACCAAAACTATGTAACTTGTTAAAGGATTACAAAACTCTGTACAAAGACACCTGCAAGACAAACTAATTGACAGTAGACATAGATAAGAAAATAAGCAAGGTACAGGATGAAATCAATAAACTTGCTGATAATTTTGTTAACTCACCTGATACAGTATTAGTTTTTGAGCAAATGATAACAAATTTTGAGGAAGAGTTACTTAAGTTAGAAAGAGAAAAGGAGAGAATAGTGAATAAGGCAAAGCATCTGAGACTAAAACTGAGTCCAAGATTGGACTATCTAGCATCATTGCAGAAGGAAATATCTGAGGCACTGATACAGGGACAGAAAACACCAGCAGAGCATATGCAGCACCTCACCGGTACAGTTAAAAGAGCAGAGACAACAATAAGAGACAGTAAGAAGTTTATGGAGAGTATAAACTTAATTTTGGTGGATCTATTTCAAATTGTAACTACCTAGTTACAAGGTTGAAATTGCAAACTCTATTGACATCTTGACAACCTTTGTCATTGATGCCAAAGGGGGAGTAGTGGTATGAGAAAATTCAATATCACAAGAATCATATGCTCAGAGGGAGCACACATTTTTGGTAACATTTTTGGACTTCACATTTTTGGATACACTTTTGAAATTTCTCATGAGTGTTGCCATCAATGCCAAAGGGGGAGATTGTTGGCATATGCACACTCTAATGAGACATTGTAGGTGATTGAAGGTTTTGTCATTGATGGCAACCTTACAATCCTATGACATCGGCAAGGCATTACACTGGCAAGGCATTACACCGGCATCAATAGATCACACTCTACACCGACACTTAGACCACTAACACCGGCATAGAGAAAGGAAGCATACTGGCACAGAGGCCGATAGGATTTTTGATATATTATATTTTGTTTATTATTGTAAAAACTTTGTAAGCCGACTTGGCAAGTTGTAAAATGACTCTTATATATAAGAGAGATCATTGTAGACATTTTGTAAGAAAAAGGAAGCGAAAAAGGAATATATTAGGCAGACCTATTATGTGAAATATAGGTTAAAGGTTTTATGTAAAGAACAGAGTAGAAACTGGTACAGGATCAGGCATTATAGATGCTATTGTAAAGTAGTACAAGATATTGGATTTGTATAATCCACATTGTAAGTCAGTGAGACTTCCCATTGAGCAGTGAGCTCTAGGCAATTGGCCTTCCTGAATGTGCAGGCCCCTCTTGTAAGTAATATTCTCTTATTGGCCAGTAAGTGAATATTGTAGGTCACAAATCCCACTGATGTTTTTCCCACACTGGGTTTCCTCGTTAAATCCTTGTGTCATGGTGTGCTTTTCATGTGCATGCTTTTAATTATGTTTATTGCATTATTTCTTGCATACAGGCATACTGTTATAATATGTTCTACATGTTTTAAGTTAAGAAATTCAAATCACTGGTTAGATAGTGATTCACCCCCCCCTCTCAGTATTTGTGGGAATCCTAACATCCTCTGCTTCTACTTTGCCATAGGATGGCAAGGGGTTTGAAGAAGGAGCCCGCAAAGGAATGAAAGAAGGATTTGTTTGGGTGGGGAGTGGTAGCCAGTCATCTTTGTGACAACATGGAAGCTACGACCCCTCCCCAACATATTACATTTACCCTAAAGCTCCTTTTTCCACTTTCCCTAATCGTGGGCATGAAGGCTCGAGCTCCTCTTTCCATTTTCTCTGTTCCTGGGCATGAATTCTTCCTCCTCTATTTGGAAATGGTCTGTTGGACAGAATGTAACATCTCACATTTCATCCAAAGGCATCAGGGTGATAATGGCATGGCTCAAGCAGTTTTGCAAGTTGTATAGTCATTGGGGTTCCTTTTCTGGTTCCAGTAGTGATTCTAGACTCTAGGTGAAGGGAGAAAGTTGTATACTGTATAGTCATTTACAGAGAAAATGAAAAGCATTTAGTGTCAAGCTTTGTGCAAGTTCTTGAAGGAGTTATATATAAATTTATTTTGTGTATAATTCTGTCTCTTTCAAATGATCAGAATCATGAGTTTTAACTTTTTTCATTTGTTGCATTGTTATGGTGTATGTAGTTTTTCATTTAATGCTTCCTATTATGCCCAGGAATGCAAAAATTCTGTTAGTCTGGAATCATATTAAGGATTCACCTCATTGTAATTGGTGGGCAGATTATAGTCATATAACGCCTCCATATATATTACATAAATATCCATAGCATATAAAATCATAAGAGTATTAAGAATGAAAGTATCAAACACCACAATAGATAGGAATACAACATAATTATTAAAACATGCATGTAACTCAATTAAAGGGAATATCTTTTGAGGATCCAATTCCATGATAGATGTCATAGAAAAATCACAATTTCATAATCAAAGGCAAACAAGAAAACATATTCACCCACAATGAATCAACTATTATAATTGGAAGGTCACTTCACCAAGTCAACATCAAGACAACAGACCAGTGCCTTATCATAGGACATAGAGACACTTACAATTCAAAGACAACCTGATAATAAACTTCAATAAGATTCATTTGCAGATAAATAGGAATGAAATTATGAATAATGCCATTACATACACAACCTAGATTCATATGTAAACTGAAAAACCCTTGACCATTCAATTCACAGTGAAAACATAAATTCAACACAAAGACAATTATGTGAAGATCTCAAACTGCAAATGATATTTATATTATATTCATAATGAATCATGATATCAAAAAGTAAATTCACAATGCGATTCAGCTATGCACTTATCAAATTCTTGAACAGTTGAGCTTTATAACTATATAAGAGTTTTCAACATCAATAAAAGTGGCCAATTGGCCATCCCTCTCTACCGATCAAAAAGAAAAAGTGGCCATCCCTCTCAAATTAATCTTGGAATCCTTTTATAAGATGAGGATTCAACAAGATTAGAATTATTGTGAGGAATCTTAGGTAGCAACCTCAACCTGATATTTCTTCTTTGGTTTTAGCATGACTTGCCACCTATCCACCTCTTTGTCAGTTGGCCAACTGAATGCCTTTACCTCTTCCAACTTTGCAACTGAATATGTCCATCTGGCATCTATAACTGCCCTTGACTCAACAATAAACTTTGCATGGTCAACCTCAACCTTGAACAGTGAATCAAGCATACCGTTAAGGAAATCAGCATCAATCTATTCATTCATATGCTTGATTATTTCTTCTTGCTCCAAAATCAAATCAAAATTGCTGGTCCAATTAGAAATTGATTTCAAATCTCCATTACTACCATAAATTGAAGGCACCAATTTACTATAACCTTCCCCAAATGTCTACAATTTTTCATTTATAAGCAATTTTTCTGTGAAAAATGCATAAGTTGCATTCATTACCTCCACCATGTCATTAGTGGACTGATCTTGGGAGGTAACTCATCACTATACATCATTGTAGTATGTAGCTTATCCATTAATCTTCTTCTTCCTGACCAAACATTGAACAAAGGTCCAAGAAAAGAGACAGCCTCAGAGGATGTTTTACTTGCCTCTTTCAAAGAAATGTGCAAATCATGCACTACCATCAATTTTCCTTTCAATACAATCATCCTGTGTTTCAGAATTCCTGAGACAACAGAGGTAGCCTTGACATTTTGTTCCTTTTCAATATTTTCAATTTTCCCTGTGTATTCCTCTATTTTTGTTGTCACATCAGCTAGTATTTCTTGTACTTGTTCTGTAATCTATATTGGAGGGGGCTCATTTGCAATTTTTTCTTTCAACTCCACTAACTCTTCCTCCAGAGCACCCTTCTTGATCAGTGTCTCTTCATATTTTTTAGACAATGCAATCAATTGGGTATATGTTTCTGTGTATCTTCTTGACAAATCCTTTGTTTTTGATAAATTCATGAAAGAAACTTGAGTTAAAAATGAGGCAATCTCCATGTCAGTTGTGTTCTGCAAGTTCCAGATCATTATGTCAGCTTTCCTTTCTACTTGGATATTTAGAAGGTGGGGCTTTTGAGTGGAAGGGGCCAAGGACCAAGCAGCAAGTGTCTTTGACTTAGGATTAAATCCTGATCCTCTTATTACATCTCCAATTTCAAATTTAGTTTTAAACATTGGGTCCTCTTGCTTCCTAATTTGATCAATAATAAAAATACAATGGAAATCCCAGTCAGGCATCATAATCATACCAGTACTCTTAATAAATTGTCTTGCCTATTCCACAGATATTTGCTACTTGTCAGGATCATATTCCTGCAGTTCCTTAATGATCTCCTCTTTCTTTTCTTCATTTGTTTCCTCTATGATCAAATTTTGTCTTAATTGTGTTTGTTTCAACCTTGTCAAAAAAAATTTAAATTCATCTAACTTAATAAAGGCATCATCTTTCATGAACTCATTTGACAACATCACATGCTCATCAAAGCCTTGAGCAAGGGCTTCATTTGTTTCTCCCTATTCTTCATTCTACCCTGCTTCTCTGAGATGTGTCCTTGTTCTGTAATGATTTCTCTAGCAGGGTCTCTCCTCACAATTGTACCGACCTCATTGGTTTTTTGTTTCTTTGCAGTTGGCACTCAGGTAGATTGAACTTAATCCCCACTCTCTACATCATCAGCAGACACACTAAGTGGCCTCTTGCCATGTGAATAATGTGCATCTTTGGGGTCTTGCTACTGAGAAGCCACTTCTAGAATTTGAGGCATTTGTTCTATCAGAGTCATATAAACTCAACATTTTGTTAATCCTCTCCAGGTACGGGTTATCAGGGCAAAAACCTGAGAAACTAGGGTCAGCAACCTTCAATTCTGCTTCAACTCTCACCAAATTTTTCCATTTTCCTCTCCTTTCTTGTACTTCATCTTTTCTCAGCAAATTTCTCACCACATCTTCATCATCCAATGGTTCATGGTCCTTTATTGTGGCCTAAGGTGTCATTTTTGGCAATGTGCGTTTAATAAATTGTTCAGGATCACAGAATCTAGACACGACATTAACCAAACTCTACTGCTTAAGGAAATTGTTTACTTCATCAAAGGAACTCCTACCAATGGTAAAATCAGATGCAACCCAAAGCCTAGGAAGAAGAGAACCCTTTCTGTGTTTTTCAAGGTATTCTTTTTCAACTAGGGTCAATTGCCAGATAAACTCCATAAAAGCAATCCTAATTGGAACAAATTTTGGTAAAATATGGGGAGGCTAAAGATACCCATAGACTCTGATCACAGTAAAGTTATAAAAAAAATAAAAGTCCCCCCAATTATGTGAAATAGACCAGTTTGGAACATACTGGTAAGGTCTCAAAACTCTCCTAACATTAATTGACAATTGTTCCTTATTTATTCCTAGCATTTCCATAATTGGTCAAACAATCCAATTTTCAAAGAAAAGGAAAGAAGAATGGGGAGAACTACTGTCCCAAAACTGGGTCCATCTTTGTATTGGCATTGAGACACCCAATTCTTTATCTATGAACTCAACATTATAGAACAAGATTAAATGCATCAACAATGAATAATGCTTGAATGCAGGGCTAGGTGCACCACTCTGAATTTCAACTAGAGAATTATGAATGTGTTAAACCATATAGCCCACATAATCATAATCTTTGTTAACACCTGGGTGTTGAATGTCCATATCCATCATCAATAATTCAGCTAACACTATTGAATCTCCATCAAAACCCAACACTCTACACAATCCATAGATTGTCCAATGCATATAATGGTGGAAAGGTGTGATGTCAAATGGTGGTTTGATACTCTCTGGAATTATAACCAGTTTCCTATTCACCCTAGGCATGTATCTGGGAATTGCATGCTTCTTGACAACACCTTTGTATTTGTCATAATCCTTTGCAATCTGCTCTAAATCTATATGTGTACATGCAGCACCAGTAATCTAGAAAGCTTCAACAAAGCTAGCTTTGTCAATTGAAACTAAGGTA
The DNA here is from genome assembly GCF_030272615.1 of Cryptomeria japonica. NCBI lineage: Eukaryota > Viridiplantae > Streptophyta > Pinopsida > Cupressales > Cupressaceae > Cryptomeria > Cryptomeria japonica. The sequence continues at coordinate 203,811,037 of NC_081412.1, read as the reverse complement.
GAGTGGTTCTTTCTTTTGATTACTCTAGATACTGGGCAATAGCATTTGGCCAACTCTTTGATGAAATCCACATCAACATACACATCTAGCATAATTAACTTTACCATATTTAAATCCCAAGGATTTGACATCGTGACACCCTTAACCCTATTATTCCAGAAATAATGAAACCGAGCAGAACCAGTCATATTAAGCGTGGTAGGGTTTTTGCATTGGCTCCATAAATCTTTCCATGCCAAATCATTTGTATTCAAAGCAATGAAATTCCCTGGTAGCAAATCTACAAATTCTTCTTTGTATTTCTTAACCGTCTTTTCCTGAGTGGCACTAGCCTTGGAACCTCCAAGTCCTCCACTTGTCGTGGCCTTGGGCTTGGAACATCTAGTTCCACTCATTGCCTAGTTCATTTTAGCTACAGGAGAAAAACTTAACCAATTTTCTGAAATTTTCCCACACCCAACACTCTAAATTCTCCAACGTTGTTGCAAAGCTCAATTCACTGGATTACCTCGAAGATAGAATGCATTAATGCAATTATACAAAATCTCGGCTCGATCATGCAATTTATGGTATTTGGGCGTCGTCACTTCTCTCAAGTCTCATTAATTGCCACAATTGCATGAACTAGCTACTATGGCATTAATCCAAAGCTGAAGTACTTGAGCAAAATTTGAATTCATGCCCTTCTATTTGATTGGTGATTGCCATTTAAAACTTTTATAGAACCCCGAAAACAAGTCCACGTGTTAGCGAGTTAGCGACAATGCTACCAAATCCTCTTAATCACAAGCTTGCAACCCCTTTTACAAATCCTCAATCTCGCAAGTGAGCGACAACCGTTAATCTTCATCAAGCCCTTCAGTCGCAACCTCGCAACAACATTTGTAATATTCTTTCTTTACCTGCGAGCTGGCGACCACTACAAATCTAACAAAACAACTTATTTCGTCACAAGCTCGCAAATAGAAACTTAACTTCACTTAAACCCTTGTGATCCCGCAACAACAAGACACTTAACCGCCACTGCATGCTCACAACACTTTTTGACTTAAGACTTACAAACCCACGAGCATGCGATGACCACAAAATCAAACCAAAACTTACTTGTCGCCAGATCGCAACTTAAAATACTCAACAACTTCAAAAACTGTGAGCAATCGAGGAAACCAACTAAGCAGTGATACCAACCACATCGCATGATTGCAAATTAAAATGACTTAACTGCGAACACCTCGCTACCTTGCGATAACATAAAATCACACCCAGTCGCAACCTCGCAACATAAAATGGTATTTGGGTGCCGTCACTTCTCTGAAGTCTCATTAATTGCACACTTGCAACTAGTTATAACAATTTGGAAAGGAACAGGCCAGTTAGGGATAATGCTACCAAATCCTTTTAATCACAAGCTCGCAACCCCTTTTATGAATCCTCAAAGAAGCTCCCGAGTGAGTGACAACCATTGATCTTCATCAAGCCCTTCAGTCGCAACCTCGCAACAACATTTGTAATATTCTTTCTTTACCTGCGAATTGGCGACCACTGCAAATCTAACAAAATAACTTATTTCATCGCAAGCTCACAACTCAAAACTTAACTTGACTTAAACCTTTGCGATCCCGCGATAACAAGGCACTTAAACACCATTGCATGCTCGCAACACTTTTTAACTTAAGACTTACAAACCCGCAAGCATGCGATGACCACAAAATCAGACCAAAACTTACCTATCACCAGATCACAACGTAAAATGCTAAACAACTTCGAAACCTATGAGCAAGCGACAAAACCAACTAAGCTGTGATACCAACCACATCACATGATTGCAAATTAAAATGACTTAACCACGAACACCTCTCGACCTTGCGACAACATAAAATGGTCAAGTTCAAAACATCTTGCAAGGTAGTGACAACTAAAATCTCCTAGTACTCGCAAGCTCACGACTTAAACTGACTTGATGATAAAGGACCTGGGAGCTAGCGATAACCATAAAATCTCAAAACTTTTTATCTCTTGACCGTGGCGACCCAGCGAGTACCAACAAAAATTGATGTTTTATGCTAATTTATCGTCATAAACAAGCACGAGCAGTGGCACACAGACCATTAATGACTTAGTACTTACTTGCTAACTCTCGCGACTATAATGCATGGCATCAAACCAATTCGAGACCTCACGACCAAAGCAACTTCATTAACAATTTGCAGCTCGCTAACATAAAATGCTAACACTAAAAAAACAAGAGACCTCGTGATTTAAACCCAAACCAACACTCGCTAACTCACCACTTAAATTGTTAAACATGAAATTTATCTGCAAGTTAGAGATGAAACATTAAAAATGTCTCATTGTATCAATGTCTGACCAACCATTTGACCACACTTGATGTTGACATGGACAAATAAAGAGAGGACAACTCATATTTTCAATGCATGACAACTTCGGTTTACTAGCCAACTAAGACAAAAAACAAACACAAAACCCTAATTGCCATGAACATCATGTTAAGCATTTAATGTAGAACAGTAGAAAGGTTCTAGTAGTAACAATTATACAATATGAATAATTTTATGGATCTTGTGACACAAATTGTTGCATTTCATGCTCAACATAATGTGGAACCAAATACCAATTTACTAATAATTCAATTGTTTACTAATAATTTAGAAAATAAATTCTAATTGTTTACTAATAATTCAAATTCACAATTAAAAATATGAAATAAGTATCTATTCTGATTGACAAATTCAAGGAATACAATATCAAAAATCATCAATGACAACTATAGTATTGCAATTTTACAAATTGAAATTGTACTATGACTCAAGAACTATAGTATAGTTATAAATACTTATAAACTGACTGCTAATTCACTTCAGCGGCTCACTCTGAGGCTTCTATATCCTAGATGGACTCAAGATCCGAAAACTGACTAGTACTAATAGGTTCATCTTTATTCTGAGTCGGGTATTAAAAAAAAAATTTCATCTTCATGCTGACTCTTAGTCTGCGATCCATCATTTGTCTTAGCACTAGCACTAGTAGTAGCACCACCAGCTTTTAAAGTGTTGCACAACCCTCGTCTTTCATGCATGGAATTTCAGATTGCCAGTGCCCTATCATATGGAAAATCTCTAACATTATACTAGGTTACAAACAACCTCAAGCAAGTTTCCAAATTTTTGTCTAATTTGTTTAGGATCTTTGATTTCAAAAGCCCTAATGCATTGAAAACTCTCTCATCTTCGACTAACCCCGATATCATTGTTTGACATAAATCAACAAGTTTCAAATATTCTGGTACTGCAGTACGCAATGCTTCACTTTGATCTATCCTTTTTCAAAGCCTTGTGATTGATCCAGGTTCAAATGGATTCTCCAAGTTAACCAATTGTTGTTTCATAAGCAATGCAAACTATTTACACTGTTTTTTAAGATAATCTAAATTTAAAATTCCTTCTATTGGTTGTCCATTGCAATATGCATCTTTTGAAAATGTAAATATCAATTCCTCTAGTTTTTTATGAAACATCTTTGCATCATTTGGATTATCTCCAATAGAATGTCAAAATTGAGGATACACACAACCCATGGCTTCAAGTATTTCTTCTCGAGGGAATCTTTCATGAATCTTAGTTGAAAGTTCATATGCAATAGACTTCAAATTATCACTAACAGATTTAACAATCCTGTCAAAATCTTCCTTTTTAACTGGTAGTGCTCTGCCTTGCTTGTGTGTCTTAGATTGGTACATTGGTATCTGAAATCCTTTTACAAAGACACATAACTCATTTTTGTATTGAAATGTAAAAAAATTTCAGCATGATTCAAATCTGTAATTATCTGCCACCTAAAAAAATTTGGCCTTTGCCCTGTTAGATCTGAATATAGACCATCCAGTCTCAAGCATGTCATTTTACGAAGAGTGCTATACTCATTGATATACATAGTTCTGTCTTGGGCTTTCTTAACAAGTTTTTTCATTGAATCCAACATGGGGAGAAGACTAGCTAAAGTTAATAGAGTCTCTATATCACTTAACTTATGTAAGAGATCAGGAGCTTTGTCTACTATGAGGCGTTGCTCATACATTAGTCTGATCAAGGATTGATATTCTGTTAGAACTTGTTCTGATGGTCCATGCAAGGAGATCCATCTGGTCTCAACATCCCCGAGAAGCTTGTTTCTTGCTGTTTCTCCCTCTGCAAAAATCTAAAATTCTGCAAAATGTTTAGGACTTCAGCAGAAGTATGAGTGGAGCTCATGGACCAGATCTTCAACTTTTGACACTGTAGGAAAATTGCTTACAATTCTATATGCTAAATTTAATCGATGGGCCATGCAGTGAATGCCAACCATGTATGGTGCAATACTAGTTTGTAATCTTGTGCAAAGACCGGTCCTTTGACCTTGCATTACTGTAACTCCATCAGCTTCAACACACACCAACTTCTTGGCAATTGTAAAGTCATCCATACTAGCAATTTCATTCAAAGCTTTCTTAACTTCCAAATATAAATTTTTTGCTGTTGAATTGCCCCTCATTTTATGAACACAGAGTAGATGAGCTTAGCGGATGTGTTCTTTTATGGTATACACATGCATACAAACCCAAGTAGTGTTATCTACCGCAGTAACTTCATCTATGGATAATGAAATGAAATTTGACTCTTTTACACTCTCTTGTAAATTTTTCTTTTCGACCTCAGCGAGACAATTTGCCATTTCCCATCCAGCATTTATTGACCAATGTGACATAGGATAGTGACGAACATTCAAAAAAGATAATAAATTACTAAATTCTGGGAAATATTTCATAGGACACCCTCTCGACAGAAGATGAAAAACAACACTCATCTGAATAGTCTTTTCCAAGTTTGCATCTTTCGCTGCATGTTCAAGCCCAACCTTGATTGTATTTCCAAATCCACTATTACCAATCAGTGTTGTTTTGTGTTTATTCTCTTCATATTCCATGACATACTTAACATGAAGACATTCTTCCTTTGATTTCCATCTTACTACTCATGTCTCCTTTCTGTCTATGATCTATTTTTCATAAACCATACCAATATGCTTTTCTATGGTGTCAAGCTTTAGCTGCTTCTTCTTCTCTCTTTTAGTTTTCCAGCTACAAATCTTACACCTGCATTTTGTTGGTTGTTCATCATTGTTTGGGACCAGTTCAATGAATGGGTACCTTTCTACCCAATCAATCTTAAAACTCCTTGTCATCTCCCACTCTCACCCCAGTTTTACTTTCCTTTTTCTTTTCTTCCTACCAACATCATCTTCAGTACTAGCATTTGCATCCAAGTGAATTATCTCATTGTGTGTATCCCTTAGAACATCTTCTACTGTGTCAGTATTATCATCCTCATTTGATGCATTTAACTCAATGACAATCCCACCTTGTGGTGGTGGTGATCTAATGTGAATGGCTTCTGCAACTGCAGAAGTTGATAGACCGGAAACTTTGTCAATTCCAAAGAAAGACTTTATGGTAGTATCTTTAAGTTTAAGTTTTGGGCGTTTTGATGGCCTCTCAATCCCTTCAGTTTCACCGCCTTGGGGAGTCTTACCCTTTCCTGACATCCCAATCCCTTCACCACCATGAGGAGTCTCAGTCTCACCCTTGTGTGACATCTCAATCCCTTCACCAACCTGAGGAGTCTCACCCATGTTTGACTGTGACATCTTGAGTCTTGACCTCTCACTATGATTGAAAAGTTAAAACTAATACTATCAAGTATGAAGAAATGATTACTCACCTTTATGCCTTCTCAATTCTCTGAATCAGGAATCAGGAATGCTTGGACCTGTGTTGTAGGATTGTAACTCTGGCCCTCCGCCCTACGATGAACTTCGACTTTCCAACTCAATTTACAGAATGAGAATCGAGACTCGAGAGCTCCCAATTTACTAATTAGACATGAACAAATTGTAAGAAAGAGTGTATTTATAGCAATCCATGATTGCATTTTTGGTGAATTGCGTGGGGCACGGGCATTGCAATTGCCAATAAACATTTAATTTAATTGCATTTTTGGCGAATTATGCGGGCGTGCAATGAACATTTGATTTAAGCGGGGTGAAATGGGTCCTCGAATGCTTATAATGTTTTAATTGATATTGGTGAATTTGGTCGACGCGTGCAATGAACATTTAATTTACCATTGGCGAATTAGGTCCTGGGTACGTGGTCGTTTTACTATTGCTGGTGAATAACATAGGTGATATAATACCCACGTCCGAGTGATTCTAGGCAAATATTACGGGCATGCACGTCGACAGTGTGTGGTCAATGGCGAAGCTAGATTCTACAATGTACCATTAACCCCGAAATTCCGAGCAATTTGATCACGATGTTGCCCCAAACTATTTGCATGGAATTTGCCAATTGGCGAAGATTCACCACTAAAAAACTCTCTGATTATCAATCCCATGATAATATCTCCAACTATTTGTACTTATGTTTCCTTTTTCCTGGGCATTTTGAGTCATTTTTTATACTTTCTTTTAAGGACAAATTTGTTAACCAACAGATTTTTGGTGATCCTACTGGGGAAAGAATCGAATTGTCGGTGTTTTCATATTTCCTCAAAAATATTAATGGTGCCTTCCCTAGAATTAAGGTTGGTGACTCAGTATATGTCTGGTTGAAGAATTTTAGTCTGAAATCATCGCTTTGGTTGTAACATAGCTATGGGGGACTCATTTTGATCCATTTCTCCATAGTATTCAACCTTGGCTAAAAGATCAAGAGAATACTTTCCAAAGTTTGGTGGAGATAAGATTCAAGATCCAGATGATCATATTAAAGTAGTTACTATTGCTTGTGGAATTCTTGGAGTGCAAAAAGAAAATGTGTTTGTGAGATTGTCTATTGAAAACCTCATCGGAAATGTTGCAAAATGGTTTTAGAATTTAGAATATGGATGCATTACCAATTGGAATGATTTAAAGGTAGAATTTCTTGAAAGATTCAAAACCGTGATTGATACATATGATTTGTTGCTTAATTTCTTTCAAATACAAAAGAAAGAATATGAACCCATTAGAAGTTTAATTGAAATATTTAATCGATGTGTTGGAAAGATTCAGCATGGGTCTCAACCAACTGAAAATAATCAATTATGTGTATTTATTGTTGCATTACATCCTAAGATTAAGTTTTTTCTGAAATGTAAGAAGGTGCAAAATCTAGAAGATGCATAGAAAAAAGTTGTTGAGATAGAGGATGATATAATTGTGAGTGGAATGAAATGCATGAGTAAACATGTTGTGAAAGTTATAGAATCTGAAATTTACTTTCATAGTCAAAACTTTTACCTGAGATATAATCCTTTAAAAAATAATCTTGTCACAAAAGAAACAAAGCTAGTGCCATCTAATTCTTGTTGTCAAAACTTGACAGTTTCTAATGAAAAGGATTTTTGAGCATCTTCTAAGGCCAAGAATAGCACTTCAAACATTGCAAGAATTTATTATTTTTCATACTGATGGATTTGATCCTTCTAAAGGTGCAAATGATCATGTCATCCAACCAAAAGAATTGCCAGCTTTCCAAGCCACACCTACTATTAAACAAACTTTTGAGGATATGTATAATGAAGAATTGAACAAAAGTTTTTTGGAAAAAAATTCTTCTTCTAATTTTAAATCTTTCACATTTAAAATTTCTGATGCATTTTTAGAAAATGATCGAGTTAGCATAAAGGGCTAGCATGACAAAGAAACCTGAAAAGGAAAATATCAAACCTTTATTTTGCCTTTCTGTGGTGGAGAAGCTTATTTGTTTATGTTTCTCTTTGTCTCTCAATTCATAACTGCATTCGTGCCATGGTGATGGGTAGATATTAGTTGGCCTTTTCTGTTTTCTGGTTAAAAGTATACCCTAGAAAACTAAAAATAAATATTACGAAGGAGCTATACCTCTAAAATTCAAAAGAAGATTATCAATCCTATGATAATCTCACCAACTGTTGGTACTTATGCATCCTTGTTCCTAGGCATTTTGAGTCAGTTTCTATACTTTCTTTGAAGGACAAATCTGTTGACCAATACATATGAATTCAGTAAAAGTTGTAATATACCAGAAGTTTCATTATGTTTGTTGTGGGCATGAACCATCAATGCAATCATTTCTGGGAGGCTAGGTTTATGCTATGTATGCTCCCATTTTGTTTGCTAAGTCCCTTGAATGTTCTGAGCCATACCCAAGCCATGTATTCTCTTAGGTTCCCTGAGTACAAAAATTATAAAAATATGACACTATGTTTTTCAAAATCTATGGAAAATACAAATGAAACACCTAAATCTATGGGATCATTTGAGGCACCTCCCCAATAATCTCTCTCATATTTTTATTACTCAAATCCATTTTCTCATGGCAAGACTTTTTCTGCTACCCCAAAAAGTGTATATGCATTCAATAAAAATTTACAATAGATCCTAACTTATAGAGTTGAGTAACATTAAATACATTTGTAGTTGATTGCTGAGACATCCTTTTACAACTATCACAAGTCAAAAAAACATAATTTTAATTTATTAACATCAATGATATGTAGACTTATTAATCCTCCCATCCTCCAAAATATTTTTGACCATTCTATTTTATTTCTTTTGAGATACAATAAATCTATAGATCATTAAAAGTGCACACCATCTGATTTATTAATCTAAGATTTAACTAAATCATAATATGTCATCAAAATGACTATTTAAGCTCACTATCAATATGTTCAAACTTTACTTACAATTTATGGTTCAAATTATTTTCCCTTTAAGATCAATAGTTGCAAAAGAAATTGGTGATAATATAGATTGATCCATAGAATCCATATCATAATTGCAATCTGCTTCGAAAAAATTAGGTAAAAGATTTGGAGACCCTTGGTGAATATGTCATGTTTGGAGGCCACCATTCTTTGTTATATATACCTAGTCATTTAGACTTCATTTCACCATGGACCAGTTGGAGGAACATGCAACACCTTGTTGTAGTAGAATATTTCCACACTAGATGCACTTACATAGATGACATGTTCTTGTTACCAAAATTTTTGCACCTGCCAAATTTGGTTCCCTAATGAATCCTTACATTAATTCATATTAAAAAGGTCCAAACCATGAGCAAATCACCAGAAATGCATTTTTTGTCTAACTTGTTTGCTTCATGTGTAGATACAGGAGAAGCAATGCAGCATGTGGGTTAAAATGGGCTCCCGAAGAGGTTAAGCTCAGCATGCTAATGTAAGAATGTCAAAATTCTCCCTGCAGCATGATCAAATGGTGACAAAGAGAGGCTTAGAGATTTCCAAGCATCAAGCTTAGAGATTTTTTATGACAAACGCTCAAGTGCAGGTCACGTACGATAGTAGGGGCCGTGAAAAACATTTGTCCCACATTGTTAGTGGGGAGGAGCATTCTTGTATTTAAAACCAAAGTCGCATTTATCCTTAGTGTCAAAGCTTACGAGCTTTTGGCTAGTGGTCGATTAAGGAAGCAATCAACCTCGTGCGCACACACATCTCAAGGTGACCCAAATTTTGCATCGGACATCGGTAAGACCCATGATATGTTACGCTGAAGGCCTGATGAAAAGAGCAGGTGGGGCATCGGGTTATCAGTAATCCAATTCTAATGTTATGCTGATAACCCGATGGAAAAGGTGCGAATTAATGTGGGGTATCGGACAGAAGAATAGCAGGTTCCAAGTTATCCCAGAGGCCCGATAAAAAGTGCAAGGAGTTAAGGAAGCATCAGACATCAGGGTAAATCATTCTAATATTATCCCAAAAATCAAGGCGGGAAAAGGTGCGAGGCAATGCAAAATTCATCAAACATTTGGGTAACTCATCCTAATGTTATCCCAAAAGCCCAAAAGAAGATGCAAAGCAATGCCAATAGAAAATGAAAGTGGTGCGAGTCATCGGGTATCGGAATAGCAGGCTCCAAGTTGTCCCAAAGGCCCGATGGAAAGAGGAGAAGATCAACAAAGTGAAAAGGAGATCAAGGTCACCATCGATCATTGGGAATCTTCATGTTGAAGTTACCCCGATGACCCAATAGAGAATGCAAGGCGGGGCATCGGGTTATTGGTAATCCCATTCTGATGTTACGCCGATAACTTGATGGAAAAAGTGCAAAGTAATGTAAAAGGTGCAGAGCAGTGTAGAGGAAGTACCACCATTGGTCATTAGGAACCCTACATAGAAGTTACCCCAAAGGCCTGATGGAGAACCAAGGCGAAAAAAGTGCGAATGCAGGAATCATCAGGTTATCGGTATCTTCATGTTGATGTTATGCCGAAGGCCTGAAACAAAATGAAAAGCAGTGAAGAGGTCCATAGGGTATTGGCAACATGATTCTAAAATTATCCCAAAGGCCTGATAGAATGTAGGAATCATCTGACCCTTGTACCAGTTTTGTTGATGAAACTAGTGTTTTGGTGAATCCTTTTGGGGGTCTATTGTAGCCAAGATTTTCTCGATAAGTTATTTTTCAAAGTGGGCCCAGGTTGAAATGATAGTCAAGATGGCATACAAAGTAGATCTGCAAGCAAATCAGAGGCTGACACATGGCAAAGGTCTACAGACGAGCGGATTTCTATTTTTTTTTTTTTAAAGTCAACTTTGAACTTGAACTTTGAACCGGTTCAAGTGGTTCAATAGTTCAAGTGGTTCAACTGGTTCAAAGTGTTTCAAATGGTTCAAGTGGATCAATGGTTCAATTGGTTCAAAGTTCATTATCGTCGCTCGTCCCTGTGGGCCCAGGATGATAAGATGAACTCAGAAAGAGGTGGATCCACTCCAGAGTGTGGAAAATTATAAGTGAAGCGTAGGTGGATCCATAGACAAATCTGAATGTAGCACGTGGCAAGGGTCAAGTGACTAAGTGGGCCTATTTTGTTTTTCAAAGAGCAACGCAAGAGGGGTTTTAAAGGCCGAGCAAGTCTAAAAAGATCCGATGGTGGTCGCTATACCGTGGATTGAATTTTCTCGATGGATATCTGTCTAGAGTTGGCGACAAGCAATAAGTTTTCATTTCGAGCGGTTAGTGAGGCCATGTTGAGATAAAGGAGCAGAGACCCCAGAGTCAATCAGAAAGTGCCGCGTGACAGAGTGCAGATTGAGATCAAAGAGGATCGGACGATCAGGATAGCTGCTCGACTAACTTGTCATTGACCCGATGGATTTGATTTTAGAGGTCGGGATAACTGGTCGTTTGCACGGTGAAAAGCCTACCAAGCGAAGAGTTAAATTCCTGCATGAAAAAATTAATTCAGACACGGATCGATTGTCCAGAATGCAAGTGTTGCATACCATTGGAAAGATCACGAGACAGAGAGATCATATTTTTCAACCATTTTTACCAGAAGTTTCAGCATGAAGAGCAGTTGCCAGTGAATACATTCGATATTTTCAATGGGATTTCTTTTAATACAGTCACAACTAAGTTCGTAATGCATCTTTCACATGGGGATAGCTATTTTTTGCACTTAGACATGCGGATTTTTTAAACAATGGTTTCTTCTTTTCCAATGAAGCTATTAAGGGTGAGACTAGCAATTCCATATTGCAGTTTGAGAGATTCTCTCTTCGTGCAGGATCAGTGGCAATCCTTTGGAGCAATTAAGATTGTTATTTACAGTATTATGCATGAGTTTTTATGCCATTCTTGAGCAGATTCGCCCAAGGCTTTTCTCATGCAGCCATTTTAGGGTTTTTGAAGGGGATTCGTGAATATTTCTATATATTCCTCCTCTCCTTCTTTTTCCCTCTGGTTCTTTCTTTTTGCATACACATTTTTGCAAAAAGCATTGTAGCTCAACAGTATTTGAGTTTTGTAACATCAGGCTCCTTTATTTTCACTAATATAGCACCAGATCACCTTCTTGGTATTTCTTGTCTTGTTTAATGAATGATTTGATGATTTCCTATGATTTTTATCCTCTAATTTGTCTCATTCAGTCAATTTGTGGTGCAAGAAAATACATCTTAGTTGTAGGTTCTAGTTTGTGTTAGTTGATTTTAATTGCTTGAAGTTGTGAAAACTTGTTTTTTCCCTTCACACACGCATTAAATTTATACCTTTCTAGAGAATATTTATGCATCTACATGTTCAATTGAGTTGTGAGGTTCAGAGTTATTTGCTAGAAGATTTTTGTGAGTTAAGATGATTGTAGTTCTTAGATAAGATATTTGGTGCATCACCTTCATTAAAAATAGATTTTTATTACACACAAACCTTCTATCCCTTTCTATCCCTTTTCTTATCAAGTATTTACAAGAGATTCACCAAACAGGAAGTCAGCCTGATCTCCTGAGATTCACCTTCACTTTGAGCAACCCACAGGCTCGAAGGTGTTTCCATGTTTCATAGGATTGCTTGTTTTCAAACATAGCATCATGGGTGCAATCCTCAATGACAACAGTTCCTTTAGTAAAGATGAATATTTGATTGACCTGACCAACTTATATATTTAACCAAATTGATAACCAATCAATTGATGATAAGATTTAATATAACACTTTTAAAAATATTCACTAATAAAAATCTGTTTCACAACTTTCCAAAGACATGCAATTTTATTCAATAAGATTTATTTATATAAATTAGAAAATATAAAACTGCCGAAGATGAGTGTTTTCTAAATTTGATCATTTAAAAATTTCTTGTATGGGAGCCATTTAACTTAAATGTCACAATTGTTTCCAGACAAACAATCTGCGAGTTTAGGAATTTTGTCTGTCAAAGAATTGACACCATTTGACATGTCAAATTTATTAAGAAAGGGAAAGTTACAATTCCTAGTGGACTTCCCATGTTGTATATTTAGTGGGATAATTCTTGTTAGATAATTTTCCTTTAATCGCAAAGTTATTAGCTACTTGAGATTGAAAAAAATTCAAAATATGTTGTTGGATAGTAGATTACCACTAAGTAGATTACCACTAAGATTTACATAAATTATCATTTATGTCTAAGTATGCCAAATTTCGAGCATTTGAAGCTACAGAAGAAATGGCTCCAATCAAGTTGTTGATTTTTATGCTTCACCTAAACAAACTGTGGTATCCCACATAACTGAATGACAAAGAATTCTTCACAACCTATACAGACAATAAATGGAAGGCAATAGATAGAGTTTCTTAGATTTCAGACTGATTTTTTGATGTGTAAACTAGCAGTTTTCAAATGGATTTTTTGATCTGAAAACTAGCAATTTTCGGATGGATTTTTCAATGTGCATGAGCGTGAGACATTTAAGGTGGATAGAGTCCACAAAATAAAAGCCTCTTGACCAACTAGTAAGTATAAAAGGTTTTCTGGCATGAGTGAGACATTTTCGATGGGCAGAGCTCACATAATAAAATAATAATAACTAGCATTTGCATCTGGGTAAGGTGTAATGTGTAATGCTGATAGTAGTTTATATCATATTTAAGAATCTCCATATATGATGTGAATGTACAGTATACCGTTGAAGTCGGGTGGTCCTCCATTGATAAAATCCACTTGTCCTGGAAAAGACGGTATGTCTTTTTGCTTGCCCTGGAAAAGGCAATATGTCTTTTTGCTCATTTTCATGGTTGACCTACAAAAATAAAGATATTTTAGAAAACAAAACTTTCAAGGAGTGTATATACAAATCTTGTTCTTGTACATGATCATCAAACTAACATAATGCATGATACTTGCATACACCTAAAATTGGCTTGAGAGAATTTCATAGTGGATTCCCAAAGGTTCAGTTTGATCAGTCATCATCAGGCATCACAACAAGATCAACACGGGTGAAACGTGGTCCTCCCTTCATATCATGGCTTATTGGAAAGAGTTAAGACTTATGCAATCTCCTTAGCACATCTCATCAAACATTAAAGTCTCATCAAAATCCTAGCTTTTGGCCAAGACCACACAATAGTCTTATTGATATGGTCTTCATCGACATAAAATATTACTTTGGTTGGATCCTTGACATGTCTAACCAAACTCTTATGTCATGTTGAAAACCATCGCTTGTCGCCAATTAGATATTGGGTTTCAATTTAATTGCCTCCATGCTTGTGAAAATTGACTCTGTGTGGAAAGAGTTCAAAAAGAATGCAATTGAGCAAAGGTAGTTTTTAGATCCAAATGTAGATAGCGAAATGGTGGACCAACTTAATGATCTACAAAATAAGGATTTCATCTTTCTCAACAACACAGTTTGGAAGATTACATACAGAAAGGAGTTTAAAATATTATTTACCAGTATAAAGAATTTATATTTGCAGAAGAAAATAATCAACACATTATGGAGATGGGTTAATGATAGGTAACAAGCTATGAAACTTGCAGGTCCTACTAAGCAAAGCCTTATAAATGAATATGTGATTTTGGAATTATAATTAGCAAATATTGGACAAGGAGTGCAGGGATCTCTAGTACTGAAAATGTGGAATGTTCTTACCCTTAAAAAACTTCATGGCCTTAGACAAGGTTTATAAAATATTTTTTCAACATATCACAAATGGATTAAGAACTTAAGATGCTTGTGGAAAAGACAACAAGATTTAATTATAATTTTACTATTTTGTTTCAAGTTTCAACTTAGCAAACTCTTTCTGGTGCAGGGATTAACAGTAATCTGATCTAAGCTAGGAGGACAGGTATCTTTGTAGTCACATTGTGAATGGCAATGATTCAACTCAAAGAAAATATCAACAACAAAAACCAATTGGTAAGGGGTTATTGTATGGGTTTCATTATCATTAAAATATATTGGAAATAAGAAAATATAGGGAATGTTGTTTCATTCAGAGTTTCTAATGATCTGTAAAATATATCTTGTTGATAGTGAGAGGTTCATAGATTATGCCCTTCTTAGTAGAGCTCTGGGCAATCCTTATGCTGTTGTTATCAATAGACGAGGCCTAAATGGTTATTCATTGACAATGAATCAAGGTAAGATCTTGTTGGTGATGGTGAATCTATCTATAAATCAAACCTGTTAAATTTCTGAGGCACTTTTTGCCTGCAATGTGGTTTACATACATTTTTTGTCATTACCAAAAAGACCAAAATAGAAAAACCCAACAATGATCTGTGGGCAAAAAAAAGAACCGAGAAGAAAGAAGGGGGAAAACATCTTCTTATGGTATAGGAAATAACAATATTTTAAGTTCTTTCTTGCAGACAGGTTTTTTTCCTAACCAAAATCTTCCATCATGGTTTGATGGATATCCATAACCTATTAGAATGATTTCTTATATTTGTCATATGGTAATACTAGATTTTTCAATCAAACCTAATATTTTTTTTTCAAATTGATATATTTTTATGCCTAACAAGTAGCATCACAAATAGTTTCACAAAGTTCTAGAGATATCGGTGTTGCAAGTATTTGAATTCAAAAAAAAGATAAATAAAAAGTAAGAAACTCTGTAGATGGGACTAGAAACTTGGAGGAGTCTGATATGGCCTTCATGTTTTGTCACATTCTCTGCAAGCCATTAATGTTTTCTATTGTCTGTGATGGACACCTATGCAATAGAAATCTATAAAATAATCCCCTATTAATTCTAATCATAGGAAAAGTTGCAGAAGCCATAGCCAAATAAATTAAAAGAAAACATGAAGGAGCTTGGTTTTAAGTTTTGTTTTCCTTTGTCTTAATCATGTTACTTTTCTATAATAATAAGAGGTAAATATGATGGTGCAAAACAATCTACAAGGCAAGTGTTCACTACTAGCGAGGTTGGCTGGGATGGTGTAAATGTGTGGGCTGCACCAAGCATGTGGAGAACCACACTCATTTCGAATATAATGTTACCTATTTTCCCATGCATTAGATGAGTAACCCTGATATACATTTCATGGCAGGATATTTTTTAGAGAACAAAACTTTCAAGGAGTTTATATACATCACCAGACATCTCAACAAGAATAGCATGGGTCAAATGTGGCCCTCCCTTCATCTCATTTATCGGAAAGAATTAAGACTTCTACAATCTCCTTAGTATATCTCATCGAACATCAAAGTCTCCTCAAAATCTTAGGAAGATCAACATGGGTCAAACATGGTCCTCCCTTCACCTTAAGGCTTATCGACAAGAGTTAAGACTTCAACAATCTCCTAGCATGTCTCATCAAACATCAAAGTCTCATCAAAATCTTAGTTTTTCACCAAGATCACACAACAGTCTTATCGATATGGTCTTCATTGGTGTAAAACATCACTTTGGTTGGCTCCTTGACATATCCCACCAAACTCTGATGTCATGCCAAAAACCATCACTTGTCACCAAGAAACATGCACAATCTCACTAATATGGTCTTCATCGGTAGAGGAAATCACTCTAGCTAGCTCCTTGAATTGTCACGTTGAACATCAATGTCATACCAAAAAACATCTTTGTCGCCAAGACTAACCCAATGTCTCATCGAAATTGGCTTATTGGCCTAAGAGAATGACCTTTGTAATCCCCTTTGAGTGTCTCATCAAACATGGATGTCACATTGAAAATCCTATAATGTTCCCAAGACTTCACAAATGTCTTATCGATATTAGAGAAATCCACCACTTTGGTTAAATCTGCTCAATTTGTCTCACCGAACTCTAATGTCACAAAAACAAGGGACTTTTTTCGGCAAGACCAACCAATCGTCACATCGAAATCGTCTCTTCACCAAGACCACTCCAATGTCTCACTGAATTCAAAAACTCTATCACTATGAATATTTTGACCAGCGATCAGAATTTTCTCTCGGTGTGAAGACTTCTTTAACGTGCGTGGATAACAACTTTTGTTGACTAAAGTCGTGAATGTTTTTTAACTTATATAGTATATAGCTCACAAAGCAGGTAGCATAGCTAGGAGACTTCATGCTTACCACAAGTTCTTCATATTTTTTTGCGTGCAGATTCATTCCAGTTCGGTGTGTTTGGAAGTGGTGTTCAAACTTTAGAATGTTGAATAGTCGTTGCCGTTCATACCAAGGCGCTTGACTCAAAGAGCATGATATAGGACTCTAGTTAATACGGCATTAAGACAACGAATGCTTACAAACGCTTTCTTTCCAAGGGATTTTGGAGTGCACTCACGCCTTGACCCAGTAAACAACCGAAGTGAATTTGAGGAAATTCTTTCTGCCTTCACCCACTAAACATAACCTTAACTAAATGCTACCAAAACTGTAAACCTTAACCTATCCCTATTTGATCCACAATCTTAATCTCAGTCCCGACCATCATGGAATCCTAATCCAAGTTGATTATAAATGAAAATCATATCTTATTTAATTAAAATAGCAGTCTTAGTCAATGGGTCTTTGATGTAATGGAATTCATTGACTGAATGGATACCTTTCAGTCTTTGATTCTTAATCGAAGAGATTTCAGCTCCCACTTCATGCTCTTGATAAGCTACCATTATCGCAGGTCTGAACATCTATTAAAAAAACAACAGCCTTAATTAAACCAAATCATTAATAATAATATAATAATATTATTATAACGTAATCTTAAAATAATATAAAATAGTTTTCATGACTTGAATGATTTCTAGCCTATATTATGATGGCCGCTGTGCTGCGCTTAATTCATGTGGTATCCTTTGTTTAGGAATTTCAAGCATGCAAATGAGTGAAGGCATGTTGATCCAAATCTTCTGGGTAGGCTTGGCTGTGGTATTCGCCATAACCCCTGCCAATGCAAAACCGAATAACAACAATTCCTATTCTTCTCATCTCTTCCCTTTGCATAGCCCTAGAGTGGATGGAACGTTTTCTAATGTTGTGAAAGGTCGTATGCTACCAGAGAATGATGCTTTCGATAAGAGGGACCAGGAGAGTCTACTCACTTTCAGAGATGGCATTACAGTAGACCCCTTGCAGTCTCTCTCCACCTGGGTTTCTACCAATGCAGAAAACATGTGCTCCTGGAACGGTGTTTTCTGTAGAAAGTGTACCAATAGAGTTGTGGTCGTGATTATCCCTCACATGGGGTTGGAAGGTACCATTTCTCCTTCCATAGGAGCCCTCTCCTTACTACACATTTTGAATCTCACTAATAATTCTTTCACGGGAAAGATTCCACCTGAGCTTGGCCAACTGAAAGCCTTAAGTATTGTAGACCTTAGTTATAATGGACTGGAAGGTTTCATCCCCAAATCTCTCTCGAGCTGCACACACCTTCGGCAGATTAGACTTTCCAAAAACAATTTGACTGAGAGCATACCTGCAGATTATGGTAGTCTGAGTAAGCTAGAGCAACTCCGCTTGTCCTATAACCGTCTGACTGGAAGCATTCCAATTTCTCTGAGCAACTGCACACGTCTTCAAGTGATTTCACTAGGTGAAAACAATTTGACTGGGACAATACCACCAGAGTTTGGCCACCTGGGCATGCTGGAGAGTCTATTCTTGGAGAGCAATGATCTACGTGGAAGGATTTCAATTTCTCTGAGCAACTGCACCTCTCTCCTTGAATTGAGCATTGGCTACAACAATCTCATGGGTTCAATTCCTCCTGTTTTGGGCTCGATAAAAGGTCTATCATATCTCTACTTTGAAGGCAACTTGCTCACTGGTAATATCCCTCTTTCTATCAGTAATTGCTCTGAGTTGTGGTTTATTGCATTTTCCCACAACTTGTTGACTGGAAGCATTCCCTCTGAACTGGGTAGGCTGGACAAGTTACAGAGACTTTACTTGCAGTCTAACAAGTTCATGTCACAAATCCTAGCATCCTTAGCTAATTGTTCTTCCCTTGAAGTATTGTTTCTGTCTGATAACGTGCTGTCTGGCCCCATACCACCTGAACTGGGAAAATTGAAAGAGCTTTTTCAATTATCATTGTATATCACCATAAATCTAACTGGCCATATTCCACAAGAATTGGGCAATTGCAGTAATCTTGAATGGATTGATATTTCAAGAAACCAAATCAAAGGAACACTGCCCATGAGTATCGCGAAGCTTCCTTTAACAACCCTTGCTTTAAATGAAAATCTTTTTGAAGGCAGATTTCCAGATGCCGTTTTGAATATGACCCAATTGACTTCTTTACAACTTGGTATAAATGAGTTCAACGGAGCCGTTCCAGAGGAGATAGGAAATCTGAACAAGCTCATCTATTTGACTCTGGGTACAAACAGATTAACAGGTGCCTTACCCAAAACAATTTCAATGGGAAAATTCCACTTGCCATAGGAGAGATGCAATCTTTGAAGACGCTGCATGCGTATAGAAACAATCTTACTGGACCTATACCTCAAAGCATTGGTTAGCTAAAGAATCTTAATCAGCTTGTCTTCTACAACAATAAACTTTCTGGTGGTATTCCTCAGAGCATTGGTGGGCTGATTTCACTACAGTTATTAGATGTATCTGATAATCAGCTAATGGGAGAAATTCCGCAATCCGTAGGGAAGTGCAATCATCTAACTGATCTGATACTGTCAAAAAACCTTTTTTCCGGAATAATTCTAGTAACGCTGGGTAACTGTACATCCCTAAAGAGGCTAAAGCTGTCCAATAATGCATTCTATGGGGATCTAGAAATTGAATTTTCTTCTTCTATGGAAGTTCTATCTGCTCATTCTAACAACTTTTCTGGAACCCTGCCTGCATCGTTAGGCAATTGCAAACAGCTTAAGCTTCTTGATTTCAGCAACAACAGATTGACAGGTGACTTTCCTTCAGGCTTGCTTGCTAAAATTGTCTAGAATTGAGAGTTATAAGTCTTGGCTCAAATGAGCTCAAGGGGAGTATTCCTCTATGCATCAACAATCTCAGCAGATTGCAAGTGTTGGACTTATCCGGTAACAAATTTTATGGAAAAATTCCTTCTGCTCTGGAGGCCCTGCAGGGATTTAAAAACCCTGAAATTTCACAAGTGAATGGTAGTACACTGTATGAGGATCTACCGAGCGTAACAATGAAAGGAAATGTATATTCACTAGTATATGTGCTAGCAACAAACACCATACTTGATCTTTCAAACAACAATTTAAGTGGGGAAATACCGGCAGGCATCAGCAGTCTATCTCAGATGAGGTTGTTAAATCTAAGTGGAAATCATCTGAAAGGTGGGATACCGGCATCTCTGGGAGAAATATCAACCTTGGAACAGTTAGACTTGTCTCGAAATTATTTGAGTGGGAAGATACCCCAAGAACTATCTAAATTGTATCTCTTGAGCTATTTCAATGTCTCTTTCAACAGTCTGTGTGGGCAAATACTAGGAGGACCGCAGTTTGCAACTTTTGACACAATATTCTACCAGGGAAACCCACCATGTTTGTGTGGCTACCCTCTTCCAAAGTGCAAAAAGGATACGCTGGTTCCCCCACCACAACCACCACCATATGTGAGGAAGTCAGTGTGGAGCATAGTAGATGACCATGTCCCAGTGGTTGCGGTGGGATTGGGGTGGGGGATTGGATTTGGTGCAACAGTTTTACTCATAATATGGTGGGATACACTATGGCGTTGTATTAGGGCCCTCAAAATCAGAGCTTTCTATGGAGTTACGGGTTCCCAGACATGTAGTTGGAGTTTGAACTACAGCCCTCATTTTACATTTCACTCATCCACATCAACGACCACTGGTTAGTTGCTTCGACAATTCTTCACTTTCAAATTGTTTAGTTTTCGTCTTACTTCTTGAAAGGCTTAGCAGTTATATTTTATAGTTATCTAAAAATAGAAATTTTTTTGTTTATGTTAATGCTTCTCCCTGAAAGTTTATTGCAACAATCTTTGTGGGAATGCAGTTGATAACAGTCGATCAGTAAAACAAGATGTGCATATCTGATTTCCCGCTAGCTTGTGGTTGCTGAACTGATGGGAAGGACATTTGAATCCCCTGTATTGACTTTAATTTTCTGCTCAGGAGTACTATGATATCTTCTAGTTTTAGTTTTATTTTAGGGACAAGGGTATTATGATATTAGAGTACAAAATGGATCTGCTTCTTTTAGAGTTTCAAACCTACAATGCATATTAGAATATTGGTGCTATTAGGAAATATTCTTTTGTAAACTATAAATTTAGAGATCTAATAATCTCAAAGTGGTTACCTAAAATGTTGACTAATGTACAATATGCATCTCATTAAAAAAAAAATCTATTATTTAGTTTACTAAAAAATATTGATTGGCATATTGAAAGTGTGTTATCCTTTACATCCATCTATTTTATAATATATTTGAATAATAAATTACTACAAACTCATTTCATTCGACTTGCTCTTCCATTATCAAGATATGGTTTGTCAAATTTGTATGCTTTTGTAGGCATTTGTTTTGATTGATTAACTTGGGATAGGCCCAAACCTTTTACATAATTATTCAAAAGAAATTGTTTGGGGTCCATGAGGGGTGCACACCCAGCCAAAAAAATAAGCCAAAGCACACAAAAGACCAACAAACTATTGGCAATTGACACTCATTGGATTCATTTTATTGTCATTGATGGCAACAAGATATGATGGAAGTCATAAATCGGAACTAGGAGGCATATACCGACAGATATCAGTTTTGGAGCATTCAGGGCTACATCGGCACCGACATCAATACTTCTTTGGAAGCCGACATCAAGGAGGGTTTACTTAAATCATTTAGTAATTATTATTGTCAAGGTCGACATTTTTGTAAATATATTGTAAGCGGACATAAGGCATATCATTTGTAATAGGTATATAGGTCAGTTTGCTAGGTTACTTTTGTAAGTAGAAAGACATATGAAATGTGTGGATATAGGAGAATATAGTAGAGCTGTATGATGTGAAATATATGTATGGAGATCATTTTGTATGCGAGTAGTATATCATGCAATGATATATAGATAGCTTGGAAATCATTCTTGGAGGAGAAGAGATACTAGTAGTAGTTCAGAATTTATGAACTAGTACAGAGCAGAACCAGAACCGGAACTCTATTTGGCATAGCAGATGCATTCTTGAGTTCCTTTTTAGTAATTTCCTTTGGCAGAAAGCTTGTAGTCAGTGAGGCTCTTTAGTGATGAGCAGTATGCTCTAGTCGGTGTGCCTTCCTGCAAGTGCAAGCCCCTGTTATATGTAATATTTTTTCATATGGCCAGTGAATTGATATCGTGGGTCACAAATCCCACCATGGTTTTTTCGTCATTGAGGTTTTCCACATATAAACTTTGTGTGTTATGGTGTTCATTTATGTGGATGGTTTATTTGCTTCTTGTTATAGTCTTATTTGCTGACCGGTTTATATATGCATGGTCTAGAAGTTAAAAACAGTTCATTCCAACAGAACATTGGTTAACCTCCCGTTTTAGTGTTCTTGGATCCCAACAATTGGTATCAGAGCTTGGTACCTCAGAAGAAGTTTAATAGCTTGAGGAAGATCCTGAAACCAAAATATTTGTACATGGCTATGGAGAAGCAACTTGAGATGGCTCTTGAGGATTATGATGTTGAAAGGATAAAAAACTTGAAATTGCAAGAAGAATTGAATTATGCAAATGAATTCATTCTTATCCTGCAAGAAAGGTTATCATCTGCTCAAGCCAAGAGAAAAGAACTTTTACAACAATCGGATGATAGGGAGAAAAACGCTCTTAAGGAACAAAGTCAAAAACTAAGTCAAGCAAACATGCTCATGAAGAATGAAATGTAAGATCTGACTATGAGGTTATCAAAAGATATTGAGGATAGAAAGAAGAAGGAAGATAATCGGGTTATATCTCTTATGAACAAATTTGATGAATGTGGCAGATTGACTCATGAGAATAATCTTTTGAGAATTGTTTTGGCACACTCCTAGAACAATGAACAAGAACTTGAAAGACAAGTAACCACTCTGAGAGATGATCTCACTACTACAAGTGAGTATAAAGAAAATTTTAGCATCAGTGTTGCACAATTGGATGACTTACTGAAAAGACAAAGATAGATTGATGATTCTAGATGACTTGGATTTGTAGAAGGTGAAAGCTCTAGTACGGCAAATGAAGATCAGACAACCAACATGCATAACTCATTTGAACAGAGGAAACTGGTAAGGCAATCTAATGCTTATAAATTGAATGGTAAATGTTTTGTTTGCAATAAATTTGGGCATATGGCTAAACAATATAGAAATAAGGTAGATTAAAACTACAATTTTTTTCCTGGTCAATGCACAAACTACAAGAAATATGGTCATAGATCAGAAGATTGCAGAATGAATCTTAAATGTCATGCATGTGGAAAGTTTGGACATTTTTCTAATCATTGTAGGTCAAGAAATGATACCGGATATGTCAAAGCAATTCAAAAGAACAATGTTACATGTTATGCATGCAACAAAATAGGTCATACTGCTAAGTATTACAAAAGCAAGAATCAATCGGTTAATAATGATAAAGATAATGAGAAAGGAAAGCAGAAAGTAGATGAAATACAACAAGATCACACCAAGAGATGGGTTGGAAAATCTGAAGAACCAAGTGGAGATGGATCTATACCAGTAACTCCACCAGTAGAACAGAGTATTCCTCCACCGACATGAAATTCCACCTGTAACTAGGGCATAAGCCTTAGGGGTTGGCAAAGTCATTGCTAAATTTTGCATATTACCCTAGAAGAGATCTGGAGAATTGTGTACATCATCGATGAAGGTTCACCTAGCACATAACTATGAAACCGACATCCATAGGGTTGTTGGTGAAGCATTTATTACAAAAAATTAGGGTTTTATTTTCTATTAAAGAAGGTAAGTGAATTCATTTTCACTCACCGAGCATTCAAGCATTCAGAGCGAAGTAGAGGCAATTCAAGAGTGAGCAAAAGCATTGTGAAAAGCTTTTGAGTAGTTATCAATCTTCCACCAACATTCACTTTCAGGTTTTTTTTGACATGGCACCTGGATCTTCATCTCCTACTTTTATTGAAAATACCACCATTGTCGAAGTCAAGGATAGGTTGAGGCCAGTATTTAAGGAGGTTCCCAAAATTGCTAAAAAGGAAAACTTTGCGAGAGCATTTTCTAGGGTTCCTGACGGCGTAATGTATGTCGAAGATGTGAGGGCATACATTCACTGCAACCTTGAGGATTTGGGCACTGAAGACATCAAAATCATATATCAATCTATGATACTAGGGGACTCTAGAACCATCAAACTGGAATTCAAAGCAATTGAGGATCTAAGGTTAACCGGTATCCTGTACATACCGAAATTCAAGGATGAGGTTATCAGATACGTTTTGAGAAGGGTTCACAATGAATTTATTTGGCTAGTGTAGCATCCTAAAATTGCGACACTTGCAATTTTGACCACATTTGAGTCTTCACGATGGCGATGCAACACGGAACCTGAATGGAGACCCCGAAACTTGTTCATGACATCAAAAACTGCATTTTTCAACACCCTGGCCTGATCCTCCTTGCACCCTATTGTCCCTGGAGGTGGGACCATGGCGCCCAGTGCCCTGGTCCTTCAGGACTAGGGCGCCCAGTGCCCTGGTCCCCCAGGACCATGGCGCCCAGTGCCCTGGTCCCTGGTCCTATTTTTGGGCCCGGTCTCTTTTGGGTCTCGGGTCTTTATGTTTGCAAATTGGAAAATAATCTTTCCTGGTCGGCCTAAGGTCGGAAAAATCAATCTTTTAACCCTAATTGGCAAGTATATAAACTACATTTCCTCTCCCATTTTGGTATGATGGAAAAAAGGCAGAAGCGATATTCAAACATTCAAGCATTCAAGCATTCAAGCATTCCTTCAAGCAATTGATCATTCTAAGTCTCCATTCAAGGCTAAGTGTTGCATTCAAGACAAGGATTCAACCATTGAAGAGGATATCACATACAACATACAACATACAACAACAATTACGCCTTCGCATGTAAGAATACAAACATTCTTACAACAAGGTATCAGTACTTGTTTACATTACAATCATTTACATTTACAACATTTCTCATTTCTTGGTTAATTCCAAAACCGGGGTTTGACCTAAGGGCAAACCCCTAATCCCTAACCCCCCAATCGTCCTCTCTTTTCTATGTGTAGGTTGCAGGTACGCAACTGTAATTGAAGATCTGGAATCCTTGTGTAGAGACGAACAGATCCCCCTTTGTTTCGCGGATTTTTCGGAGGACCGTGTGCACGCCGGGTGCCATCATCGCGTTAACTTTCACTTAAATTTGTAGGACAGTGCCGTCTCGACATTTTACTGCTAATTCCAGGTCCGCAGCTTCATCCTATATTCCTATCTCTATTTATAAGTGAATCTTTCTCACTTTTCATGCATTCCTAGCTTAATCCTTCTATCTACATTCTTTACAAAAGAGGGTAGCCTTGCTGTCTTAACCCTTGAAACTCATTTAGAATCCAATCTTGCATTGTGTGGGATTGGATCTTGTGGGTTTTGACCCCTCTTTTGAATGTAAAGTCTCTCCTAAGTGAAAACCGTCAACCCTAGTGACCTCCTTCCCCTCTCCTCAGAGTGGTGGGGGGGAACACTTGGGGTTCGCTCGTGATTTTCTGCTTTACATTTTGGTGAACCTGACGTGAACATCCTTTCTGATTATTCATGACTACATCTGAAAATTGGATGCCTTGATTACATTTCCATGTTTGATCTTTTGCAAATTTTAGAGGTTAATTGCATAAAAACCCTAAATTTTCTTTTTAGAAATTGAGCTTGTGAAATGTTTAATTGTTAGTGCTTGTCTCAGATCTACCCTTTTACTACAAATTTTCAAATCATATCTGTGCTTTAATTTTGAAAATTAAGTGGTTAAGTGTCAAAACCCTAATTTTTGAAACCCTCTTGATTCAACCTTTGACTGATAATTTCACTGATCAAAACATTTCCAAATCAGCTGTAACTTTGGATTCTGCAACAAAATCATAAAATCTTTCATCCCTAAAAATTTGGAAAAAAGTTGCGAGGACCGTGTGCACCCCGAGTGCCATCGTCCCCGACATTTTTTCTGAAATTTCGGGAGTTAGATCTTACTGTATTTTTCTGCTAAAATCCAGAATTTTGGCTAATTTTATCAATTACAACACTTTCAAAATTAAAGTCAAAGTTGGTCTAGTGATTGCTTGGATTAAGGCTCCTAATCATTCAAAAATTATTGAAATTGAAATTTTGTGTCAAAATTGTGTTCTTACTGTCCTAAATCTAAAAAGTGTGTTGGCATTCATTCAAAATTTCAGTGCTTTATTCAAATTCTTGCAATTTGTGACTTTTGAAATTAAGTGTTTAATTACACTAACTTTGATTTCCGCTTTCAAAATTGAATTTTGCATGAAATTGAGTCAACTTTTAAAATTCAAAACTTGCATTGCTTTTGGTATTCCCTCTAAAATCATAAAATTCAAAATTTCAGTTTCCCTCTCTTTTTCAAAATTCAAATTTTGCATTTTTCAACAATCTTGGTAGGGTTCAATTTTGAGATTGCAACTTTAATTTGGCCTATCCACAGATCGTAAAATAACTCAATTTTTTCAGATTAGCTTTAAAATCATCATAACTTTCATCTCTGAAAATTTCAAAAAAAGTTGCGAGGACCGTGTGCACCCTGAGCGCCACGGTCCCTGACATTTTTTCTGAAATTTCAGGAGATTGTCGTGATTGCATTTAACAGCCTAAATCTAGGAGTTTGGCTGATTTTATTGAAATTTGCTACCTCTAAATTCAAAATCTTCTCTCCCTCTCTAGTGCATGAGTTTTACAACAATAAGCCCTACTTACACTATTCCCGTTAGACGAAGCATTAGAATTAAGTCTGTCCAAGGTTTAATTACCGAGGAAATGGAACCTAATTTGAATAGCCTTTTTAACGAGGACACGGGTAATTCCTCTAATTCTCCTAATGATGAAGAAGCTCTCCATGAGGTTTCTGTAGAACAACTTTCGAAATTGGATAACCAATTTGATGATTTTCAGCAATGGATGTCTCAAGAGTATCCTGATAGTCAAGCTCTTTCTTTAATTGAGGGTCTAAAACATATGGTTCAAAGTGATAAGAATGGAATTGATATTTTGCGTGGTATTGCACACATTGTGGATTCGAATGTGATGCCTATGAAGAGTTGTGCCAAAACTTTGGGTTATACACAACCTCCTACTCAAGTCAATCATTCTATTCCTTTGACAACTTCTATTGCTAGCATACCTACTTTTACATCAAACATAATGACTACTTCTATACAAGACATTCCCCCTATGATCACCAGTCATGGGGGCAATCCTTCCTCTTCAATTAAGCCTCTTCCTTCATTCAATCCGACTTCTTCATTCATTCCTTCAATGAGTGTCCCTATCACATCTTCACAAATGAACATGACGCAAGGGGGCAATTCATTCAACCATTCCATTCCTCCTTGTAGTGCTCCTCTTTTCCAATCATCTCCTATGACTAACTATCATAGTGTCCCGCCACCTTACTCTCAATCAATACCTTCTTTCAATAACATAATACCTCCATCACAATCTAACACATCTAATATGAACTCTTCGACTGAAGCGACCATTAACAATCTTGCACAAACTGTCTCTTCTTTACAGCAACAAATTGCCTCTATGAATCAATCTAAGTTTAGTGTGCCCACATTTGATGTTGCGAGCCCACTTTCTCTTGACATTGTTCGAGCTATCCCTCCTAAACATGTTGAAATCCCGCATTTGGAGCTTTATAATGGTAAAGGTGATCCTCTAACACATGTTAAGACTTTTCAAACAATATGTACCGATTTTGCTTATGACCAAAGGTTGCTTGCAAAACTGTTTACTAGAACATTAAGAAATAAAGCCCTACAATGGTATTGCTCATTTCCTTCTTATTCTATTACTTCTTTCGAACAACTTGCAAATGCTTTTATTCAACAATTTCAAAACAATATAAGTCCTAAAGTTACTTTGATTGATTTAATGCATTGTAAACAAGGTGTTAAAGAAAAAGTGACTGATTTCATTGGTAGATATAAGCATTTGTATGCTCAAATCTCTTTTCCTGTGCTTGATAATGATATTCAAAGAATCTTTATTTCTAATTTACAAAAAGATATTCGAGACAAACTTCTATTTTCTGAGTTTACTTCTTTCCAACAGTTGTGTGCAACTCTTCACAATTATCAACTGACTGTGAGTCAAATGGAACAAGAAAATCCTATGGCTCTGAGTGATAAAGGTGATAGTAGTCAACAACCATTTGGAAAGTTTAAACTGAACAGAGAGTCCATTAAATTCAATGAAAACATCATCAACAACAATGTGAATGCAGCATCAGGTGTGCCTCCTATTTCTAAGTTTTTCAAGAAAGAAAGAAAGTTTACTCCTTTGAATGAATCATTGCATAGTATTATGAATAAGTTATTGGAACAAAATGTGCTTACTCTCCCTCCTATAAAGCAAATTGATCCTACAAAGATTAATTCACCCTATTTTGATAACAAATCTTTTTGTCAATTTCATTGTCAACCTGGGCATGATACTGAAAAATGTTTTGCTTTAAAGGGTAAAATTCAAGATTTGATTGATAATAATACTATCTTTGTTTCTAGTATGAATGATAAAGGCAACACATCTGTAGCTCCTCCTAACCAAAATCTTAAAATTTTTACTGATCCATTACCTTCTCATACCTCTAATGTGATTGAGACTAATGATTCCTCTTTCTCATCTGATGGTCTTGTGTCTATGACTCCGAATGTGATTAACCTTGTAGAACAACAAGAAAATCCTAAAGAACCTTCCATCACATTTGATTCTAGTGAAACTATCAGGGCACCTGATGGTCCTTTATATATAGTTGCAAAAGTCAAGAATACACCTTGCCGTGGAGTGCTTATTGATCCTTCGTGCATGGTTAATGTTATTATTGAAGAATTTCTTTTTACTTTGCAATTGAATCAAGTGATCTATGACAAAACAGATGTGGTTGTGAAATTATTTGATGCATTTTCTTCTCCTGCAATTGGTTCTATTACATTACCTATTGAAGTTCATAACAAATCCCTTGATGTGAGCTTCGCTATCATTCCTTCATCTGAACAATTTCGTGTGAAGCTAGGCTATCCTTGGCTATCTTCCATGAAAGCTATTGCTTCTCCTATTCATAAATGTTTGAAATTTCCCCATAATGGTGAAGTTGTTACTGTCAATCATAGTCTCTTTAAACCAGCTGAAAGAACTTCTAGTGTTCCTATTGATTATTTTTGGCCTAAACAATTCCAATCTCTTCCTCTGCGAAGTGATCATCTTTTCAAATCTTATCAAAAGTGGAAAATAGATATGATCCTATCTCTAAGTGAACCTAGAACACCCAAACTTGATATTCCTATCGTTCTTGAGAAGGAAGTTCTTCCTTTGAAAGATAAAACTAATGTTTTTCCTCAAGAAGATTCCCAACCCATTCCTATGGATGTGACTATGTCTATGTCTAATAAAATTTCTAAAAGTAGGCCTATACCTCCTCGTCATGATGGACTTGGTCTCCTTCCTAAACCAAATATTCCTCCTTTATATGGAGCAGTTCCTCCTCCTTCTTTTTATAGAGAGAAGAGACCCTCTTCTTCTCCTATTATCCAACTTAAGAGACCACAACCTAAACACCCAAGTGATAAGGATGAGAACATTCCTCCTCCTCAATCTTCTCAACTTCCTACTAAGACTAGACGAAATCGTTCTACACGTGAATGTCGACGAAAGCGTCGTCTTAGAGCTCAGGCAGCTGCTTCTCAAACTTTGCAATCCCCAAAAACACCTTCAACAAGCATTATTCCATTTTCTCCAAAATCTCCTAAACATAAGATGCATGATGGTCTTGACCCTGTGCGAGTTAAAGACCCTATTTTTATAAATCTTGATGATGATATAGATGAAAATGTTACTCATGATGAAAATGCTACTTCTCTTGCTTCTGATAGTAAATATGAATTTGTTGATGTTGATAACAATTTATCTAACAAATTTTCTAAAGCACTTATCCTAGCTCCTAGACAAGAACAACGTGGCTTGGAACATGAACATAGCCCTTGTTTGGATCTTGTGATAGCTCCATCTGCTGTGTTGAATGTTCCTCCTCTAGCGTGTTTCTTGCCTTCCCGAAACATTGATTAGCAAGATCAGGGGGTAGATGACGTGCTAGACTAGTTTCATTAGCATAGCAGATTCTCTCCTCCTCTCTTTTGTTACTTCTTCTATGTGTTATTCTCATTCTTCTATTTGTTGTCCTTAGTGTTGTCTACTTGAGGACGATGCAAAGCATTGAGATCTCTTTTGGTCTCTCTCATGTTGACTCAAAAGACACATGTGCTCCCTTCTTCTAGGTGACCTTCCTTGATTGGGGAATGACAAACAATTATGCATACATACATATGATATACATGAATTATCATACAACATACTGACCCCAAGGAAAGCGAAGTCACCTTGTGCTTTGTGTTTTGTGTCTATTATCCTTGGGTTTATCCCACACTTGGGGGCTAAATCTTTGTGATAACGTGCTCCTTTCCCTTCTCATTTGTTATGTGTATCACTACCTTAAAGCAATCACCCCCGCTGAGGCGTGTGCAATCACTTTAACGTAGGGGGATATACACCCCGTCTATCCCTTCAGGATACTTGAAAATTTCTTGGCGAACTTAGCTTTGCCTTGAAAATTTTTGGTATTTTTCTTACATGACTCATAGTGAGGGAACCTTACTACTGATAGTCATGGTTCTCCCTCGTGATCTTCCCTTTTGCTTTGTCAATCGAAGTCGTAAGATCCTTAGTCCACTGGGGGCTTGGTGTGTCTTGCCTCCTTGACGTGGTGAAAGTCCTTCAATGTTGTTTCCTTGTTCTTTACCAGAAGTATGAGCGTACGCTTATACTCCCACTAAAGTGGGGGCTAAATGTAGCATCCTAAAATTGCGACACTTGCAATTTCGACCACATTTGGGTCTTCACGATGGTGACGCAACACAGAACCTGAATGGAGACCTCGAAACTTGTTCATGACATCAAAAACTTCATTTTTCAGCACCCTGGCCTGATCCTGCTTGCACCCTGTTGTCCCTGGAGGTGGGACCATGGTGCCCAGCGCCCTGTTCCTTGGCCCTATTTTTGGGCCCCGTCTCTTTTGGGTCTCGGGTCTTTATGTTTGCAAATTGGAAAATAATCTTTCCTGGTCGGCCTAAGGTCGGAAAAATCAATCTTTTAACCCTAATTGGCAAGTTTATAAACTACATTTCCTCTCCCATTTTGGTATGATGGAAAAAAGGTGGAAGCGATATTCAAACATTCAAGCATTCAAGCATTCAAGCATTCCTTCAAGCAATTGATCATTCTAAGTCTCCATTCAAGGCTAAGTGTTGCATTCAAGACAAAGATTCAACCATTGAAGAGGAGATCACATACAACATACAACATACAACAACAATTACACCTTCGCATGTAAGAATACAAACATTCTTACAACAAGGTATCAGTACTTGTTTACATTACAATCATTTACATTTACAGCATTTCTCATTTCTTGGTTAATTCCAAAACCGGGGTTTGACCTAAGGGCAAACCCCTAATCCCTAACCCCCCAATTGTCCTCTCTTTTATGTGTGTAGGTTGCTTGTACGCGGTTGTAATTGAAGATCTAGAATCCTTGTGCAGAGACGAACAGATCCCCCTTCGTTTTGCGGATTTTTCGGAGGACCGTGTGCACGCCGGGCGCCATTGTCCCGTCAACTTTCGCTCAAATTTGTAGGACAGCGCCGTCTCGACATTTTACTACTAATTCCAGGTCCGCAGCTTCATCCTATATTCCTATCTCTGTTTATAAGTGAATCTTTCTCACTTTTCATGCATTCCTAGCTTAATCCTTCTATCTACATTCTTTACAAAAGAGGGTAGCCTTGTTGTCTTAACCCTTGAAACTCATTTAGAATCCAATCTTGCATTGTGTGGGATTGGATCTTGTGGGTTTCAACCCCTCTTTTGAATGTAAAGTCTCCCCTAAGTGAAAACTGTCAACCCTAGTGACCTCCTTCCCCTCTCCTCGAAGTGGTTGGGGGGAACACTTGGGGTTCGCTCGCGATTTTCCGCTTTACAGCTAGATAGGCCTTACATGATCACAAAGGAGGAAATTCAAGCTATCACCAACTTACCTAAGGTTGGACAAGAACCTGGCAAGAAAATTTCCAACACAGAGGTCGAAAAACTCACTGGTGCTACACTTGATAGCAGATCAATGACGATAAGCACAATCACTGACATGGATATAAAGTTTGCAAGAATGATCATAGGTTACAAGGTAACTCAATCCAACCAATTGAATTATGTTGCTAGTTCAAGCATTCATACTACGTATCAGATGTTGAGGAATAATGTGGAATATGATTTATGTGAGTGGATGAGGAGTGAGCTAATGTTAAACCCTGGAAAGATCAAAGGAATCAAGAAAGCCACTTTTAGATATGGAAACTTGATTGTTTGTTTAATGCTTTACTTCCTAAGTGAGCTACCTAGTATAGGGAAGAAGCATTGGTCTCATGACATACCGGTAGGTATGTAGATCAAGGAAGCTATCACCGATCTTGGTACCAGCAGAGATGAGAAACTTTGGGGGTATTTTGAGACTTATCAAGAAAACAAGAGGAAAAGGGAGAGAATTTCAAAGAACATTGTGGACAAGTATTCCACTGATATCTATTTCATAGTAAAAACTGATGAAACTCTTATGGAAGCAATTGAACCAAGGCAAATATGGATTACTGAGCTTGGATATGAGGTGGATGATAGCATTTTTTAAGTCTATGCAAAGATGTTGTTAGATGCCCCATTAGATGATAAGAAAAACATTTTGGTACAATAGGAGAGAAGGCTCTTGAAGTGAAAACCAGTTTTAATAGGAAAAGAAGAGAGAAGAAAATAGAAGAGATGTCTGCATATGTACAAGATGTGCTTTATAAGATAGACACTCAACTGGGCTCCAAATCTAAATAGGTAGCTAAACTGACAGAGGTTGGTACTGCAGAAGTGAAAAAGCCACAAGTTCACATTTCCCCTATCACTTCTATTCTGACTTTGACTCTGAGGATAATGAACCTTTGGCTTTTAGAAGGGTACAAAGGAAGAATGTGGTAAAACCACTGGTAGAGCAGAAGAAGGTAGAGCCTTAGGAGGAGACTATTTAGATAGGCAACTAAGCCTTCTGCACCTCCACCATTGGTAAGGAAGCCTATGCAAAAGAGGAAACCAGTGACACCGACAACCACAAGCAAAAAATAGAAGGGTGATGATACTAAAACCGGTAAGACCACAATGATCCGTGTTGAACTTATTGATAAAATTACAAAAGATGGAATGTTGAAAAATATATCAAAGTATTATGAACATTTAGAAGAGAATGAGAAAAGTGAATTAGAAGAGGCTATTATGTTATATATGGACATCTATAAGAAAGCCTTAATTAAAATTTTGAAGGACATACCTTTATCTTTGTATAATAAACTTGAGGTCAAGAGACTTGACATTGTCAAGAGAGATAGGGAGGTGAAAGAAGTTGTACTTTTGGAATTATGTGGTATTGTAAATAATGAAGAAATGAAAAGATGTATAGACACTGCAAATAGGACAATCTTCAGTAGTAAATCCCGACAGATAAGTCTTATGATGGAGAGAGTAAATGAGGTGGCAAATAAGACAAGTAAGGGATGGACCAAATTCTTTCAGAAAAACCCAGACTTTCTCACATCTCAAGAAGAATTTGCAAGGGCAACATCTTCTACCCTTCCTGATAAATCAAAAGGGAAAGGTATTTTGGGTAGTTCAAATCTAGTTTTGACACAACCGACAGTAACTATAGATATTCAAACACAACTGGAAGTTACAGAGAGTGTACAGTCTATACTAACATAGGCTTTTTTTGAGCAAGACAATGTACAGGACTCTAAAAATACTATGGATAATACTCCACTGGCAGCAATCGACACTGCACCAAGTGTTGAAGCCACCGATTCAATAGAGGTCGAGATGGACAAGGTAATCACTGAGTCCATACCAATAAGTAAAATTGATCCCTGGACAAAGGTTTTGGAAATTGACACTTCTTAGGTTGAGAAGAAATCAATCTGTGAGTTGAGTCCAACTGAATTAATGATGATGGCTACTCAAAAATTACTGAAGGAAGGTACTGTAGATAAAGGATTAATTGATCAATCAATCTCTGTGTTGCACAGATTATTACCTTACAGTCAGATTGAAGGTGGAGCAAGGCCTTCCAGTAAGATCAAGACTCTAACAGAGCACATATCCAACAATTTTCAACCTCTGACGTAGATAACAGACCAACCGACTTTAGACAATTTCATAGCAGCAAAGAGAACAACTTTTGATCATCTTATAGAAACAGGGAAGAATAAAATTGGGGAAACACTTATCCCTATTGAGGTTTGTTTAAAACAATGTACAAATATCTATAGAGTGTGTTGTAACATAGAATTTCCTACAGCTAATGTAGATAACAAATTGAAGGAGTTATATGATAAGATGGCTAAAATTGCTAACTCTTTTGATGGACAAATTTTGTCCTTGGAGAACCAATTTTTTTCTTTTGAGAAGGAGAGAGATGAAATCATGAGAAGAGCAAGAAATCTAAGAGGATTGGTGACTCCTAGACTAGATTTATTGGATGTTCACAAGAAAGAGTGCATGGATGTGATAACTAAACCCACACCTGTAGATATCCAAGAGAAATAAATACTTGGCCACTTACTAAGTGGACTTGCATCTATTTCTAATACTTACAAATCCGACTGGGATACATATTTTCAGTTATTGCAAAAGGAATTCCCGGAAATCCTAAAGATGACTAAGCTCCAGTGAAACTAACAGTATTCTTTTACTCTTTCAATTCTTTCACTGGTCTTTGGCATTAATGTCAAAGGGGGAGTATCTTCATATGTGAAAAATATCAGCGAAACACATTTCAGATGGATTGTATTGCTCAGGGGAAGCATATCGGAAGGGAATCCATTTTTCACACGAGTGTTGCCATCAATTCCAAACGGGGAGATTGTTGGCAATTGGCATTCATTGGATTCATTTTGTTGTCATTGATGGCAAAAAAATATGATGGAAGTCATAAACCGATACTAGGAGGCATATACCGGCTTTGGAGCATTCAGGGCTACACCGACACTAGCATCAATACTTCTTTGGAAGCCGAAATCAAGGACGGTTTACTTAAATCATTTTGTAATTATTCTTGTCAAGGCCGACATTTTTGTAAATATATTGTAAGCTGACATAAGGCATATTATTTTTAATAGGTATATAGGTCAATCTGCTAGGTTATTTTTGAAAGTAGAAAGACATATGAAATGTGTGGATATAGGAGAATATAGCAGAATTGTATGATGCAAAATATATGTATGGAGATCATTTTGTATGTGAGTAGTATATCATGCAATTATCTATAAATAGCTTGGAAAGCATTCTTGGAGGAGAAGAGATATCAATAGCAGTTTAGAGTTTATGAAGCAGTACAGAGCAAAACTAGAACCAGAACTCTATTTGGCATAGCAGATGCATTCTTCAGTTCATTTTCAGTAATTTAGTTTGGCCGAAAGCTTGTAGTCGGTGAGGCTCTTTAGTGATGAGCAGTATACTCTAGGCAGTGTGCCTTCCTACTAGTGCAAGCCCCTATTATATGTAATATATTTTCATATGGCCAGTGAACTAATATTGTAGGTCACAAATCTCACCGTGGTTTTTCTTCATTGAGGTTTTCCACGTATAAACTTTGTGTGTTATGGTGTTCATTTATGTGGATGGTTTATTTGATTCTTGTTATATGCTTATTTGTTTACCGGTTTATATATGCATGGTATGGAAGTTAAAAATAGTTCATTCCGGCAGAACATTGATTCACCGTCCCCTCTCAGTGTTCTTGGATCCCAACACAAACAACCAAAATAGAACCACTACACAAAAAGACAACAAAAAACCCAGACAACCAACCACCCACCACAAACACAAAGTAATGGCTTAACAAGTGGGGGCATTATAATCTTGTCATTGATGGACAAACATATTAACTTCATAAAAAATGGATAGTTTTCTGTTCAAATATTTCCTACATGACACTGCCATAGAATCTAGAGCGGCCTTAATAGAAGATTTGAGGAGGTCTGATGTTGTAGAAGGAGTCTCTAGATGTCTCTTTCTCCTTGCCTTCTTTCAATCTCCTCTTGAATGGCATGCAAAGATGAAAAAAATTCCATAATCTTTTTCTTGGTTAGTGTAGTCATCTCCTCAACTTTCCTTTTTAGGTGCTCATGGTTTTCCTCCAACTCATCCATATCTTTCCTCTCCTCCCTCAGATTGATATTTGTATTAATTTCTTTCAGTTTTTCTTCCATGGTCTCCCAATTTTCTGGTTTCTTTGCCATGCCATTGGCCGCCTTCCAAACCCTCTCATCTTTTTCCTCCATGGACCAACTGTCACCACAAGCCTTCACCTCACAATTGCTTCCAACCTATTGATACTCTTCTAGGAAACATTAAAATAGCAGAGGAGCTAACAAATGACCACATAAAACCACATCGTATCCAATGATGGCATTCGCTAGCCCAATAACTTTTTCTATGAGAGTAGGGGAATCCAATTTAAGGGTAGTGACACCATGGACTAGGGAAGGGGATCCCATAGGTGGTGCGAAGGGATATGTTTCTATAGAAGTAGCCAAAGACCAATCTAAACCTTTGGATGATGAAGAATCAAAATCCTCATATTACTCTTCTTCCTTAGAGTCCACTAAATCAATTTCCTTAGCAGGGGGAGTAAGGGGGTTTTTTGGTTTAGACACTCAAAGAAGGATGAAGTGGGTAGGGATTTGTTTAGTCTTAGACGAGGAGGCTAAAATGGGGTCAATTTTAGTAACAACTATTCCAAAAAGCTCCACCAGTAGGTTAGAAGTAGAAATGGGGCCATAGGAGATCAACAAGGTCCCTCTAGATGGAGTCAAAGCTAGACAAAACTTATAAAGTCTCAAAATTAAACCTTGGTGAAGAGGGAGAGTATTCTCAGTTTAAGCTAAAATAACTTACTACGATAAAGAGGAGAAAACTTGGAATGAGAAATCCGTTTTAGCGTCATACCTCAAATGCTTCAACATGGGAAAGAGTTAAATATAAAATATTTTGAACCTCCAATCTAGAATGAAGTACTTCATGAGCATAAGAGCGACATCTTTTTAGACCCTAGGCAGATCCTCTCTATTGTAGCCACTCTAAAGCTTTGAGACACCTTCACCTAGTTTTGAGATCCTCTTAGAATCACCCTTCTAAGTTTGCTTAAGATTTTTTGGAAAAGTCACTTAGTCCAAGGATAGACTATTAACATTGGAAATATTTTCTATAGAAACTGTAAACACCATGCCCCCAATCATAACTTCACCTTTCTCCCAAAACCAAGAAAATTTCTTAAAGGGATAGATCATAATATTGGATCACTTCCACATAGTCTGTAAGATTTTCATTCGCCACCTATAGCCACAACTTTTCATTATTATTGAAGCCATCACAACTATCTAGTTTTATCTAGATTAGGTCTCCACCCATAGCTATAATATTCATAAAGAAACCAGAGGCTAAAACTAAAGAAGGAAACCAAAAGCCAGAAGTAAGAAAGGGATAGCTCGAGCCACTATTGCGAAAGGTATATATAATGCTAGAATTAAAGGCTCAACAAGAAATCACTTGATTTATTACCTTCCTGTCTTGTGTGATTAATTATGATGTGGCCTAGCATAGGAAGGAGATCAAGACATTTGGAGATGAGGTGTCCAGATTTCCAATTCGGTTAGCTTCCTTTCTGAGCATCATTATGGTGTTTTTTAAAATCACATTCAATGATGATTCTTATATATCCTCTATCCTTCACAATCACAACTCCATGATACATTGCAATCTCTTCTACAAATTAAGGTTTGAATTCCAACATTAGAAATGTAGTCTAGTAGCATTTTAGCCATGTAGGTTGGCCATGTAGACTAGCAGGTTAAGGTTTGAATTACAAGGATATTCATGACCCTACCCCCACCCACCCAACCTAAGCTACCTCTTGACAAGCTATCGAAATTCAATCTCAACCAACCAATATCAGGGGTGACCATTTAATACATATGAAGCTCGAAAGGGAATTCACCAACCCACAACTTTTTGCAATATGCCAATTTAGGGAAGAGGGTGGGTGAGAGTGTTTTATACTTTCTTCTCTATTCCTGGCATCAATTTCTCTCATTTCTTTCTCTCTTTACAATGTTTCTATTAGTTTTATGTGTCCAAATGGATTAATATTTTCCCAAGTCTTTTTGGGAATGATCAAATTCAATCTGCACTATCAAAATCACTACTGTGTACAATATTTAACACATGTTTCCACTAGGATGCCCCCATATTCACAAGTCATGAGAATGCTGAGAAATATCGAGGAATTTGGCTTTATGTCTGCCACATATGTTTTGATGATTGTCGATACTCTATTCCAAAGTTTCTATTTTGGCATGGGTGAGAAGGATGTTGATGGTGAATTTGGCTTCTCACTGCCAATTGCATTTGCGTAAAGGTTTCTAAAACTTTATCAACAAATATATTTCATGCATAACTAGCAACCAGTGTAGTCCAAAGGACAACATTCTTGAGGCATTCTAACAAACAACTAGGGTATCCTATATTTTGGCAGTTGTGAATACCACATATGAGACAACTTCTTTTATAACTAGATGGATTCCCATTCCCTCTTCAAAAAAAATGTGTGAAGATGTAAGAAAATACTATGAAAATTTGTTTTTGAATTTCTATCCAAATATACATTTAAACTTTCCCTTTCACCCTTCATAGTCATGGTCAAACTTCTGCAAATTTGAAGGAGAGATGCCACGACAAACCAAAATTGAAGAAACAAACTAAAACCATGTTTTTGATTTGTGTTGATTGTTGACTACCTCGACTACTCTTACACCAAACACACTGGGTAGGAAAATTTGTAAGCATAAGTACACAAAATGGGGTTAAGTATTAAAACTGATGCCCTCCTAAATGGACAAGGTTAGCAAATGATAAACAACACAAAAGATAAATGAAAATCGTTAGTGTTAGTCAATCAAAAACTAATCTAAACATGCATACCAAGAGAGACACTAAAATCATGCTAATATATCTAATAAACAAAACAAAGATTATGAGGCATCTCCAACTGCCTCTTAGCATGGCCTTAGCTCCTTCTCCCTTGTTCCTCTCCTCCCCAAGTTCCAAAATAGTGTAGCTCTCAGCAGCTTTTTGCATTGTGGATGCTTATAGAGGATTGAGATTGTAGTATTGCTCTAAATGTAAAATGAAAAGCTAATATTAATCTATTAATTTTAAAATGATTTATTTTAACCAAAATGACAATACATGAGTTTGTTATGCTAAATGCTCTCTTAAAATGCC
The DNA here is from genome assembly GCF_030272615.1 of Cryptomeria japonica. Taxonomy (NCBI): domain Eukaryota; kingdom Viridiplantae; phylum Streptophyta; class Pinopsida; order Cupressales; family Cupressaceae; genus Cryptomeria; species Cryptomeria japonica. The sequence goes on along the minus strand of NC_081412.1, from coordinate 203,771,598 downwards.
TATAGCTTAAATGCATACAAGTTTTTTAGGATCTGGATTATGAAGAAATGGGCTCTATTTATAAGAAAAATGGAGCAATGGATGGTTGACATTGAGCAATCTCAACAAGGGTTAGGATTGAATGATTTCAAATCCATGTGAGGGCTTTCAACCCAATCCCAGGATGACAAGTGTCAATGTGAGATAGGTTGAGAGGAGAGGGAATAAGCATTTAATGCTTGAAATGACCTTGAGAGTTAAAGTCAAGGTTGGTTGAATGAATAAACTCTTTATTCAAAGAATAAAGCTTTTATCCAATGGATAAACTCTTGTGCAAATGTGAAATGGATGAATATGGTCAAAACAATAAATGTTTGGGGAGACAAGTTTGAAACAACTATAAATGGTTATGTAAGAGCCATAAATGGTCATGTAAGAGCCATTAGTGGTCTTGGAAGACTTTGGGGGTTAATTTGTTGAACACACAAAGCATTAAATGTTTTTCAAAGACTTTGGAGTCTTTGAGAAGTGACTTCATTTTGCTTAGGAATGTGATAATAATTAGGGGATGGATTAGGCTAATTAGGAAGGGGTTAGAAGAATCTAGAAGGGGATTAGATTTTGCAAGTGGATTTGGTGGGTGAGGGAAAATAAGATTTTATTAAAATAAAAATTCATTTATTTCAATAAATGTGTGCAAGTTGCATTTGTAGGAAAATGCAAGTGGGGGGTTTTAAAATGATTTAAATAAATGTTAATTTATTTAAAAGAGGAAAAGGGGGATTTTAATTAAATAAATAGATTTTATTTATTTAATTGATTTGAATTTGATTTAATGAATTAATTAAAATAAATTGAATAATTTATTTAATTAATAGAAGAATTTTTGGGGATGAATTAATTAAATATTTATTTAATTAATTGATGGCTAGTGGATTTTTAATCAAATAAATAGCAAATATTTATTTAATTAAGTTGGACAGATTTGTGTGACTACATTTGCCTCTCTTTGAGACGGTGCGATTTATCGCGTCGTTTCAAAGAAAGAAAAATTGGTGTAAAGAAATGTCCCATAAATTGTAAATTTAATGGGTGGTATGCCCCCTCGAGAGATGGGCCGAAATTTTTTGAAAAATCGAGCGATCTCTCGAAAAAAAATAAAAATTGGCAGGGTCGTAGAAGAGAAGAAATTAGCCATATAGGTGAGAAATAAAAGAAAACGGGGGAAAAATGGAGAAATGGGGAGCTCGGGAAGTTCACAGGGACCACGGCAGTGAGCGAGGAGAAGTTATAGTGACGACGACGAGTATAAAAGGAGTGAAAGGGGTGAAAACAAGATCATTTGTGACCGCGACCATTTGGAAATCAAAGCTCTGATAGGGACATTTTGGAGGAACGAGGAGCTGTTAGAATGCCGATACCGATAGCCGAGCACAAATTAGAGTGAGTCCGATGGTTCCAGCGCCCAGATGACTACGGACTAGCGGTACGCAAATTCAAAATTTTAATTTTGATTCGCTTTTGATACCTTTTTAGCTGAGTCCAAGTCGGGTCGGAGCAAGAGCGCTGGAACTTCGGTTTTGACGCTTTTGCTCCATGAACTAGCGCTATTGTGCCGCAATAGCGCTATTGGACCCTTGTTTGAGCGCTTTTGATTTTCTTTAGCGCTATTGTAGACAAGTTTAGGCGCTATTGTTCAATGAGCGCTATTGAAGGCTTATTTGAGTGCTTTTGAACTTAATTAGCGCTATTGGGTGGTTGTTTTAGCGCATTTGTAGTTTTAGCGCTATAGGATAGTTGATTGAGCGCTTTTGTTAGGGTTGTAGCGCTACTGTTGAGATACTAATGCTTTTGCTAGTAAAATAGCGCTTTTGCTGTAGGATAAAGATATGCCCCAGTTGGATGAAGAGAATCTCCTGATGCCAATGATGGGTGGATGGCGAGGTGAAGTGGGAGTTGTTTTGAACCATAGCAGCCTATTGAGACTTAGGTCATTTGTTAGGATAAATGCCTGTTGAAGTCTAGGTGGCCATGATTGCTTACCTATTGAGACTCAAAGATACTTGATCAAAGTATTTGATGATAATCTAGGTTTAAACTTAAGAAAGTTTGAAAACAAAACAACTGATGGTGATTGATGAATGTCCATGTGCAGGAGGAGCTATGCGTGTTGCAGTTACGTGAGCGTCATCCTGCGACACAAGAGTTACGGGATCGATTGACAGAGGCGGAGATCGATTGCATTGCCGCGACGGGTTTATATGAGGTGATGCACATGCCTGTGATTCGTATGAATCACAGTTTGATCACAGCACTGGCAGAGCGGTGGCACAGCGAGACATGCACCTTCCATTTGACACAGGGGGAGATGACAGTGACCCTGAAAGATGTGTGGCGCATCCTACGGATTCCAATTCGAGGGGAGCTAGTTACATATGATAGATCCTGGGGGACTCTTGTAGTTTAGAGGATTTTTGATGAGGATGTGTTTATTGACGATGGCTCCATTGCATGGGAGGATATAGCGGCATTATATGAGCCTCTGCCAACAGTGTTAACAGGGATCATGGGAGGACTACTCTGTTCAGACAGGCGATCATATGGGTTGGCTATGGGGTGGGGACAGGTGGTCGAGATGATGGTTACCAAGGGGACTCGATTTGCGTGGGGGTCGTGCATGCTGGCGCACATGTACTAGGAGCTCCATGAGGTGGTTTACCGGGAGAGAGGTTCCTTAACAGTGGAGAGGGAGAGGTGGACTGCCTCTACAGATATCATAGGGACCATTGATACAGGGAGGAGTTTAGTTGAGTGGGAGGAGGATGGAGAGAGAGATCCTGATGGACAGAGGGGAGGGGCCTACTGGAGAGGGTGATACAGGTGAGGCGATGATGGACACCAGGGAGGGAGCCATTGGAGATCTACGGGATCATATGATAGCTCATTTGCAGACCCGAATAGAGGATTTAGAGGAGGAGGTAGCAGCTAGGGATGTGCAGCTATTTGCATGAGAGGCAGAGCTGGCGGTGGTGCTGCGAAAGAGGGATAGTGCAGTGGAGAGATTGGCCAAGCTACAGGAGAGAGTGCGGGTGGGAGTAGGAGCATAGGGTCCTACAAGGGAGGTGATGAGGGAGATGTGGCATGCAAAGGTAGAGATAGAGTACTAGTGGGGTTTGTATGAGCAGGTTGTGCCAGTTAGCTAGCGAGCGCTTAGCTATTCTCAGATGCGGCAGGCCAAGTCAGAGCGATCGCAGAGGATGCAGAGCAGTGGTGGTGTGATGGGTCCTCTACGGAGGGAGAGATCAGGGGATGCAGGAGGGAGTGGTGGTTCGATGAGGCCTCCACGGAGAGATGGATCAGGTGGTGCAGGCCCCAGTGGGAGAGCAGGTGGCGATGGTGGTGGGGGTACAACATCTGGCCAGAGTGACATTTGAGAGAGCATTTTTGCATATATGTATTGTATCATTGTTTATTCTTTTGGACTGTACCTTGGATGGCTCTTGGTAGCCGATTTTGTAGACTTCATTGTACTCTGATATATGAGATGATATATATGAGGAGATCCCATATCGTGATGATATGCATTTGATTTATTTGGATGTTTATGCAGGATCATGAGTTATTGCTTAGATGGATATGTGTACATGTATGCATTTGATGAGATGTTTCTTTTATGCATGTTTTTATGATGATGTATGATGTGGGATACTGACATATGAATGCAGGTTTATATATGTATGATTTGATTTTGATTTTTGATGTAATGCTTTATGTATGTAATGCCATGATGAGGATGTATGCTTATGATGATGTATGAATAGGATTTTGGTGTTTCCTATTGCAATGATATAATGATGAGATGATTTATGCGATGATGTTAATGCAATGGTTTGAATGATTGATTTTATGTATGGATATGCATCTAGATGTGTTTAGATGAATCTAATATGGATAAACAAAATGTAAAGTCCAAATGTTTATATGATAATGCCTAAACGAATGCAAATGTATAATGGATATATATAATGGGATGAACCAATGTTTTGGAAACAAATGGGTTTATGATTCTAAATGCTTTAAATATGTTTTAAGTAAAAAAATGATAATATGATGATACTATAACTTACGGTTTTAATAACTGCACCTTAATGCAATTAAAAAAGGATAATGAATGTAATGTGAAATGAATCCTAAAATGAGCATAATAAGATACTTTAATAAATGGATGAATGAATTGACTCTTTCACTAATAAATGAATACAATAATAAATGATAAAGGATGATGAAATGATGATGGATAATGTTGACATTAAATGAATGCATAGTAAATGATTTTAAAACAATCAAAGACTATTTGATCCTATGAATTAATCTAAGTATTTATGATTGATGCAATGATGCAATTGGTTAATGAAAACTAATGTCAAAATGAACTATATGTAATGTTAAGTTAAAAATGACATGAATGGACTGAATGCAAGATGCAACTAAATGCGATGATGATATGATCATGAGGAATGCAAGGTTTTTAAGACTTTGCATGATGCATTGATGATGTATCAGAGTACTCGGTCGTGTTTGTATCCAAGACTAGTTTCACTGGTCACTTTTGCATGTAAATCCTACATATGAATGAATGGATGGGTGATATGCAACGGAATGCAATATATAAACAGATGAGATGGAAATGACGATCCATAGTGCTCTATTTTCATCATTGAACTTTAAAATGTTGGAAGAGAATACAAGCATCTTGACATAATGATTCAAGATGACCTGAGTATTCCTTACATGGATTTTATATAGCAAGTTAATACAAACGACTTGATATAAGGGTCAAGTTGACCAGAGTATTGCTTGCGGAATAGACAAGGATTATCTTCATTCATGCATGACTTGGATCGTACTCCTTGATCTTAGGCTGATCATATCCTAAGACAAGTGCATACCGTACTAAGAAATAAAAACCTTTATCCACGTTGGATGAGGAGGAACCAAAGAATGAGCATTGTACCTACAAACAAACAGTATATACAGAAAGAATAAAGAATAAGGATCCTTGGTAATGGTCCATGAACATATGGTCAAGGTATAAGCTATAGTCAGCAAGCCATAATGATCTATGACTGCATTTGGCATAAGATCACGTAGCTTAGTGAACTTCCCACGTAGACACCATTAGTACATGCCCCAAAACTTCATCAGAAATAATGCGTAAACAATACAAAACAATGCTGAAAGATCCCGATATAGACAAACGAATTATTGTACTCACAAATCAACCAAGTATTTGATAGCTTAACATAATATTCTTGTCAAAGAAAACGTCACTTTTGTCTTTGTTTTGGTAAGGAAGGATGCATCCTTGTTTAAAGACAGTTTGATTGTTGATGTTGATTGCGTGGTTTGATTGATAAGTGGTCATTTTGTGAGTATTGTGTCAATGTTTGCTTTGCATCTACTCGAATGAATATGTACAAGGTGTTGCCATGTTTTTGTTTGAGTTTTGATGGTTTTTCGATGTTTTTGGATTTTGTGAGACATTTTTGAATGTTTTTGGATTTTGTGTGAGACATTTTTGAATGTTTTTGGATTTTTGTGAGACATTTTTGAATGTTTTTGCCAATGAATCATCAGTAATGTAGAATCCACTTCCATTAACTAGATTGAGAGGGTATTGCCCCCCAAGTTTAGACATGACTATGAAAAAGTGGGATGCAAGACACATGAAGTACTATCTCTTTATTGCAGATCAAATAACAAGCCATGGTTAGATGGATGGATGGATGTGTGTATGAATGTGATCGCAACGAGCCTGAAAGATACTAGAGCCATTGTCTTTATGAGTGGTTCCTGTTTGCCAGGTTTTCACCATCGCACTTACCTAAGGTGCCACCGGAGTGGTTGTTCACTGTTTGGATGCATGATTTTTCTTTACTTTTTGAGTGTTTTTTGTATTTCTTCAGGACATTTTTCTGAATGTTTTTAGTATTTTCTGATATGCAAGGGAGCCTGATGCTCTATGCCACTTAGGTATAAAACCGTTTGAGGTGCATGTTGTTGATTGGATCTGCAAGCGGTTCTCCTTCTGATGTAGCCAACTGATATGCCCCGGACCCGAATACAGCAGTGACAACATATGGGCCTAGCCAATTTGATTCAAACTTGCCCTGATGTTCTCTATTTGGTTGGTTGCGAGGATACTCTCATAGAACAAGATCACCTACCTCAAATGTACGAGATCTAACTCAGTGATTGTAGCTTCTACTCATGCGCTGCTGATAGGCTTTGAGGTGATTGTACGTAGCTTGTCGCTTCTCATCAAGTAACTCTAAGTCTTGAAGGCGTGAGACTCTGTATGCTTCATCATCGATGAGATTGTGCAATGAAACCCATAGTGATGGTATCTCGACCTCAATAGGTAAGATAGCTTCTGCACCATAGACCAATGAATAAGGAGTTGCACCTGTAGGGGTTCGAATGCTAGTTCGATATGCCCATAGTACTGGATTCAGTTGAACATGCCAATCACGGCTGGCATCATTGACTGTCTTCTTTAAGATTCTTAATATGTTTTTATTGGATGCTTCAGCCTAACCATTGCCTTGTGGGTAATAGGGAGTGGAAAAGCGGTGTTGGATATGAAATTTCTCACAAAGTTCACGGACATCCTAATTTTTGAAAGGAAGACATTTATCTGTGATGATGGACATGGGCACACCATACCGGCAAATGATGTAGTTGAGGATGAATGAGGCGATCTACTTGCCGGTGACTTGGGTAAGTGGAACAACTTCGATCCACTTTGTGAAATATTCGGTGGCGGTAATAATGAATTTATGGCCATTGGATGAAGATGGATGAATCTTACCCACAAGGTCAAGACCCCATTGACAAAAAAGCCATGGTGTCGTGATTGGTTGCAGTTCCTGGGCTGATGCATGTATCAGGTCGCCATGAACTTGACATTTCTTGCATTTTCTGACAAAGTAGTAGGAATCTTTTTCCATAGATGGCCAATAATATCCAGCTCGCATGAGTTTCTTGGCTAGTGATGGACCACTTGAGTGAGTCCCGCAAATTCCTTCATGGACTTCTTCCAAAGCCTTTGTTATCTCACCTTGTTCCAGACATCGAAGGAGAGTACCATCAAGACCGCGTCGGTATAGGGTTTCAGCAATAATGGTATATCGAGCAGTTTGGCGAATGAAGGTTTTACGTTGGTTATTTGATTGGTTGGGAGGAAGGGTGTGATCGCGGAGATAGGTGTAGAACTCACCATACCATGGAGATTCAGAACCGACAAGATGACATATCATTTCAGATTCGGGGATATCATAAGCGGGAATCCAAAGCTATTCTACCAAGAACTCGTAGCGTGTTGAATTTTGTGGAAGATCTAAGAGAGATGTGATGGTAGCCATAGCGTCAGTAGCTCAATTCTGATCTCTTGGTATCTGCTCAAAAGTGATAGTAGTAAATGAGGTCTTTAGATTGTCCACCATTTTCTTATATGGCATGAGTTTATCATCCTTGGTCTGATATTCATCTGTTGCTTGTCGAATGACCAGTTGGGAGTCGCCATATACTTGTAGTTCTTGTAATTTTCATTGTACGGCTAGCCTGAGTCCTATGATCAAGGCCTCATATTCTGCGATGTTGTTGGTGCATGGAAATGTGAGCCTATAAGACTTCGGGATGCTATCACCCTGAGGTGTAATAAACAGAATGCCTGCCCCCGAGCCATGCCTAGTGTATGAACCATCAAAGTATAATTTCCATGGTTGTGCTGTTGTGATCATGAATATCTCTTCATCTATAAAATTGGAAATGAGAGGATGATCACCTGTTAGGGGTGCATCGGCCAACTGATCTACAATAACTTGACCTTTGATAGCTTTACAGTCCACGTACTCAATGTCAAATTCACTTAGAATCATCACCCATTTGACCAAGCGACCTGTCAATGCTGCTTTGCTAAGTAAATACTTGAGTGGATCAATCTTTGCAATGAGTTGTACCTTGTGTGTCAACAGATAGTGCCTCAATTTAGTAGCTGCCAGGATTACTGCTAGGCAAGCTCACTCAATAGGTGTGTAATTAAGTTCATAGCCCACCAGTGTACGAGAAATGTAGTAAACAACACACTCTTTTCCTTCTATATTATGTTGCGCCATTAGTACACCCAATGTTGTACTTGTTGCTGAGATATATAGTAACAACAGTCTACTTGGATCTGGTGGCATCAGCAATGGTAGATTCATGAGATAGTCTTTAAGCATCTGAAATGCTTGCTGGCATCTGGCATCCCGCTGAAAGTGGATGTTCTTGTGTAGCAGGTGTGTGAATGGGTGACATTTATCGGCCAATTATGCAATGAATCTTCGGATGGATTGAAGCTGCTCTTGTAATGTCCTTAGTTGACTGATATTCTTTGGTGGTGGCATGTCCATAATTGCCTTAACCTTTGCTGGATCGACCTCAATACCTTTGCTTGAGACAATGTATCCTAGAAGCTTCCCGGAGGTCACTCCAAAGACACATTTCTTTGGGTTGAGTCGAACATGGTATTGTTCTAGTCTATCAAAGATTTTATCTAAGATGTGGAGATGTCCTTCTCTGGTAAGTGATTTTGCTAGTAAGTCATCCACATAATCTTCCATAATAGTATGCATCATGTCATGGAAGATGGTGGTCATTGCTCATTGATAGGTCGCTCCTGCATTCTTGAGACGAAAAGGCATTACATTCCAGCAATATGTGCCCCATGGACATGTGAAGGCCATCTTATGTTGATCCTCTGGTGCGATCTTTATCTGATTGTATCCTAAAAAGCCATCCAAGAGTGAAAGCATGGCATGTCCTGCTGTCAGATCCACTATGATGTCAATATTTGGAAAGGGGAAGTCATCCTTAGGACATGCCTTATTCAGATCTCTAAAGTCAGTACAAATGCTGATGCCCCCTTTTGGTTTGCCGACAAGCACAATATTGGAGATCCATTCTGTATAATCAATTGGCCTAATGAAACCAACATCTAGGAGTTTCTTGAGTTCTGTTTTGACTAGCACTGCAATCTAGGGATGCATCTTACGAAGCTTGTGCTTGACAGGTTTGGCTCCTTCTGCTACGGTGAGGTGATGCACAACTAAATCAAGATCAAGCCCAGGCATGTCTGCATATGACCATGCAAAGTTGATCTGATGCTTTTGGAAGAACTCTATAAACTTAGGCTGTTCCTCTGGAGTGAGAAGAGATGCCAAATGTATGATATGAGGATTTTCAGGAGTCTCCACATTGTATTCTTTGGTTTCCTCGATGAGAATCATTGATCGTTCCTGTTGTGTACTAGTAGGGAGAATGTCAAACCCTTCATCCTCAGGTGCCTCAAAGAGGTTTTCACCATTGGATACGCTCTTTCCTTTTACTTTTGTCGGATCAAACAATGCCACAGTGTGGTTTTCACTGGAAGATCCATGTTTTATTTTTATATTTTTGCAGCTGAAAGGTTTGGCATCTGCCCCGAAGTATGTTGCGCTATTAAGTTCAATGGCAAATCCAACTTTGTGATCCCCACTTGGTAGGTTATCCCTTAACTCCAAAAATTCAATGATGGCCTCATCATTTTGGAAGAAGTCAAGACATGGGGGATTTGGGTGGTTCCATTCGATGAGTTCAGGGTGAATAATGGGCATTACTTCATCGATTAGGTTAAGCACATTAGATGTATCAGTGAGGGTTAAGATGTTATGGTGAAGGTCATTAATGGTACTCTCCCTATCTAAATCAGGCGTAGGATGAGACGTAGGGTCTATGGAAGATGTTTCCAGTTCAAGAACCCAAGTGGTCTTTATCTATGCTTCTCCGTAAATAGGGATGTCTTTGCATGGCGGAGGTGGCGGTGTGTCTTCCTCATCTGAAGTATTAAGCTGTACTGAATCAAATTCCCACTCATGTGAGTCAGTCTCTGAGTCACTTTCCAGCATCCAATTACTATACCATACTGGGATGTCCTTTGAGTTAAATACTGCAGGCATGATTGGTTTATGTACCTTTGTAGTGATCAGTGTTGCAAGAAGTTTGATGGGGATTAAAGAATCTGGTACAGGTAGGATTGGTAGTGTTGACTCAGTGACTTCTGCTGGTGCCATGGATGCTGCTGCGAGTTCCGATACAGTTGCTACTGCTAATGGTGTTGCTGATGGGATTACGGGTTCGTTTGGTGGGATGATTGGAATTGATGATGGTTGTATTGGGGTTGTGAGCCTCGATGGGACAATTGGGATGGTGCTTGAGGCTACTTTAATGATAAAAGGTGTCCTCTTTGCTGTAGGCTGATATAGTGGTTTGCTGGGTTTTCCTTTGAATTTGAGCTTAGGAAAGATCTCATTTTCAAAACCTAGGCCTGTATTACCTTTGGGCATGAATTCCGGCAGTAGAGGTTTATGTCGTCCTTGTTTGCAATATCCTAAAGCACTCTGACCATCATACCCCATTCTTTGCATAATGAGGAGACCTTTGCCATACTGATCCGTAGGAAGTTTAACTTGCGGTACATCAGTGGTGATGGGATCTTTGTAGATCCATTCTGCTAGGTCCTCATCTTGGGTTTCTTCCTCTTGACTCTTTCCAAGGATGAAAGGCGTCAAAGCACATGCTGGCATGATCAGCGGTTGCTGCAGTACCTGCTGTGGTTTACCATGCATCCTAGGAGAAGTGGGCATCTGTCCCACACAAAAGAGTTGACTCAAGTTGTATTCCCCAGGACCTTCCTCTACTACTTTCATTTTAAGCTTTTCTTGCTTTGGTATAGTGGTGTTTGAACTGGCAAGAGAGGTGGGACTTATACATGATGTGGAGGAAATGGCTTCTCTATTATTAGGAACAGTAATCTCTAGTTGATGGCTGATATTATGGCAAAATGCAAAGGGATTTGCATCGCCCAGGATTGTGATCTCTGCACCGTCATGTGGGAACTTGATACATTGATGGTAGGTAGATGGGACAGCTTGCATGGCATGTATCCAAGGTCTTCCTAACAATAGATTGTATGGCAGAGGAAGGTCCAGAACCTGACAGATGATGTGCTTTACCATAGGGCCCACTCGGATTGGTAGTACCATAGCTCCTTTGGATGAACACTCTGCATCATCATAAGCTTTGATTGTGATCTTCTTGCGAGGATCCACTGATTCTACCACATATCCCAATGCTGTGACCAATTATAGTGTACAAATGTTCAGGCCTGCTCCATTATCGATCAAGACTTGCTTGATCCTATGCTGGTTGATAAAGCCTTCAATGTGTAGCGAAGCGTTATGAGGTTGCTGGAAGGAAGATTTGTCACTTTCGGAAAAAGTGAGGCAAGGTGATGACTTTAGACTTCCAACCATGGCTTGAAATTGGTCTGTATTCAGGTTTGTAGGGACTGACACCTCTTGGAGTGCTTGATCTAAGATAGTTTTATGAGATGGCGATAGACGCAAAAGCTCTAAAATGGATATAGCGCAGGCATTTTGTCTAATTGCTCCATAAGATTGTACTTCTTTGGGATGGACGTTGTGCCTTATGGAGCTGCCTTTATGGTGACCTTGCCACAACGTGTAACAACATTGCAATTTGAGTTGGGATTTTTGAAGGTTATAGTTGTAACTTGTTCACTGGCATCATATAGATGATTTACAGTGTAATTATACGCAGCCTGTGTATAATTAGTGGTATTAGTGCTTCGCCTGGAAGTGGAAGGACCCCTTTGATCTTGTGATGGAAGTGGATTTTTGAACATCAGATGATCATTATTTGTTGTTTTTGGGTCATGTCCTTCAATTTCAATTTCTCCTCGGTCAATAAGATCCTGAATGAGATCTTTCAATCGGTGACAATTACTTGTCTTGTGTCCTCTCCCTTGATGGAATTCACAGTGTTCAGTATCTCTCCACCATGCCGGTTTGACCTGAGGCTCATAGTTTGATAGTTTAGGTAGAGTGACCAAATTTTGAGAAATGAGTTGTCGCAATACTGTTTCAATGGGTTCCCCTAAGGGAGTGTATGTGCGTTTCTATTTTTGCTGATGAGGTCTTGGTTCATTGTGAGACGTGATGTGACCTTGATTGGAAGGAACATTTGTGTTATTCTATGGAGGATTTTGTCCTGCAAACCAAACCACGGGTCATGCATTTTGGATAGTCCGAGCATCCACAACCCCATCATTGACGATATTCTTGTTTTTGTTCCAGAAGCTTGGTTTATCACTATTGAAGCGCGGGTGAGGACCATCTTTTGGTTCATTAAAGATTTTGATGAGTCCTTTCTTGATGAGTGCCCGTTCACATTTTAAACCCTTGGTGATCATATCATTAAAAGAGTTTGTGTCTTTGACATCCAGGTGAAATTCCATTTCTTCGTTTAAGTTGGAAATGAATATTTCCACTAGTTCTCGTTCAGGTAACTGAAGAGAATGTCTGCTAGACATTTGACGCCATCGTTGCAGGAATACTGAGAATAGTTCACCTGGTTTTTGTTTGGTGTTGCACAGATCAGCCATGGTGATGTCGCGTTCAATGTTATGAGAGTAATGAGTGAGGAATTTTTGGATGAGTTACTCAAATGTTCTAATGCCACTTGGTAAGTAGGAAAACCATGATGTGGTTGTTCCTCCCAAGCTTTGGGGAAAAAGACGCATTAGGTAGGTGTCTTCATATGCCACTTCAAGACAAGGGGAATGAAATTCTCTGACATGATCGCGGGGATCTCCCTTTCCTCTATATTTTTCAAATTTTGGTGTTTCGAATCCTCGTGGAAAGGGTGGCATATAAAGATTCCTATCAAAAGGATAAGGACAGATGTCATTGAGTGAGAATTGGTTGGTCTTGACACCGCTATGAAGTTGTTTGGCGAGATTCTCGACTTGTTGCCACAACATCTCCATTTCATTTGGAGGAGGAGGTGGTGGGTTACCTCGAGGAATGTTATATCTGATGGGATCTCTACCTCTTTCCTCTTCATGGCGACTTTTCTTTCTGATTCTTGTCTTAATTGGGCAAGATCAAAGTTAGAGGGGAGTTTTTCTCCTTCTTGAGCGAGTCTTAAGAAGTGAGCATCCGCATTGCTCCTGAGTATTTCGTCAAATAGTTTGTTAAAGAGAGGGTTATGCTGGGCCCTTTCTATTGTTGCACGAGTAGGAGTACTTGGGTTTTCGTCATTCGCATTTCCTCCAAGTGCTTCTTGAAATTCATTGAGATTTTCCTCTTCTTCTTCTTCCATTTCTATTTCTCGTTGCCTTGATTGTGATTGGGTTTGAGCCATTTTGTTTTACAAGCTTTTGTTGAAGTTGAGCAAAGATGATGATGAGTTGTTTGATGAAATGAAAGGTTGATGGTTGGTGAATTGTATTGCATGTGGATCTCTAGCACTTTTAAGGTGGATGTAACCGAAATTCCTTCTTTGAATTGCTTGCTTGTTTGATAAGATTTGATGTGATAAGGTGTAGAGAAATCTGAGATGTGTTACAGATTTAACTACCTAGTAATGAGAGGATTCACTCATGAACTAGTTTTAACCTATGTAGATGTGTCTCTTAGGATGAGCTTATCCTAGATGTAGAAACAATCTAAAAAGTGATGTGTTGTGTTTGATTCAAGCAATATCTAAAAGAGAACTTGGAACAAGAACCTCTTAATGTTTTGAGAGTTGGAATGAATTGACGATGAAGTGATGATGTATGAAGAAGATGATGGATGAAAATGTTTTCAACTTTCAATAGAAACTTTGTGTTATAAATGGGACAAACTCTATCTCTTCCCTTTTGGGTGTTGGTGGTATTTCTCGAGCTGTGTTGTATGTGATATAGATGTTTGGGAAGAAGTTGGGATTAATCTTTCCTCCTTGGTTTTTGTGATAACTCAGAGCTCTATATTGCATAAAAGCTCTACGGTTCAATGATTCGGAATCAAATTCATTTGTTTTGCCTTGAAGGTAGAGATGCATGTGATGCAGAAAGACTCTATGCGAGACAAAGATTTGCCTATTTATATAGAAGAATTTCCTCCTTTTGATCAAATCCTTTGAGCTTAATGGTCTTCTTTTCAAGTTGATATTCTGATGATGCTTCTTCTTTCGTAAGATGTGAAGAATGGTCATAAATTTTGACTCTTTTGTTGTTTGCACTTTGTTTTTGATGTGTTTGGTTGGATGAATACTTTGCTTTTGGGATTGATTTTCTGATTGATGTTTCTTTGACAAGAAAACAAAGCAAGCACACAAACACAAGAATGTTGCCTCCAGAGGCACAAATGAGTATGGGTCTAGATCAACCCAATATTTGGACTTGCATATGACCTTTCCTTTAGATGTATTTTAAGGTGTATTTCAAAAGCCTGAAGTCAGCTCAATTTGCACTAGGTCTTTAAAAGGAACACACTTCAAACACTTTTTATCCCTAAGGTCAAATGGCCAGTTGTGATAAATTTAGCCCACATCTTGATATTTATTCGACTTTGGTACTACATACCTTATGAATCCCGTCGTGGCAGGTAAGGATGTGATATACTAAGTCTTGCACGAGCATAACAAATAGATGATCCCTATGATGGGGGAGTCAGCAATTTTATCAAGCCACAAGTGACTTTTCAAAAAGCTATGTTTCTACTCAAGGAAATATGTATGGTGAGTATCTTGGGAGCAAAACCATCTATGCTCTTGCACTAAATTATATCGCAAATATCCTCAATCAATAGAACGGGTGGGCTACTATTTAAAGGTGTTTAGTCATGTTCGATGTTTTTGGACATAAGTTCATTCTGCAGTGACTCACTTAAGAGCCTTGTAACTGGTGGTGGGGCCCATTTGTCCTTTCGGCCAGTTACACTGTAGGAACAACTATACCCAAGGCTACAACTTTCGCTCTCACCTGATTTCTATAGTGGCTCAAAGGATTTACCGCTCGAGGTCGTTCCCAAGAGTATCGATCCCTTGGCAGACCTTTCTTAAAAAGATAAAATTTTGAGTGTTACTAACACTTTTCTCTTGCACCTAGGACCACGAAAGCCAAGGGAGAGGATAGTGTGTGTTAGAGGTAGGACCACTCGACTGACTTTAGTGCACAAGTGTGCCAAACACAAAATTCACTTGTTCTTTTTTTAATCCATCATTGCAATGTGGTCTAACTATTTGGAGATGTTGCTCCAACAGCCATGGTGTTCTTTTTAACTTCAAAGGCAATGTGTTTTGTAATCTAGAATTTGGAAATCCTGGTCAACTTAATGAAAAACACGTTTGCTTGAAGTAAAATTTGCTTGCAAAATCAAAACAAGTGGATTGTTCTTTTTACTTGCCCAAAAATTCAAGTGTGGATTGTGATTTTTAAGTTTGATGCAAGAAAGGAAATTTGTCTTGTTGATTTTAAGCACCAAAATAAAATGTATCCCTAACTTGCAATAAAAACAAAATTTGAAGTTGTTGTTCTTTTTACCTTGCAATAAAGAAAGATGAATTTTCTTTTAAGCACCAAAAACAAGTTTGAGGTTCATTTTATGCACTCCAAAATGAGATGTGAGGTTTATTTTAACTTGTACAAGAAGGAAGAATGGATTCTTTTTAACCAACTCTTGTTGAAAGAAAGTAAAAAAAAGAACTTTAAAGCATCTAAACTAACTCCTTCCCCTACACAAAAAAGATTAGAACCTGCACAAAAGACAATTAGTTAGAAAAATCTGCATGTCTTGGTGGGCTTCTACAAGCCTATAATTTTTGGTTTTTGGTTACAAGGAATTTTCGTACAACTCTCTGTTACAATAGCGCTAGTTTGTGTTTGAACAGAGGCACTATTTAACACAAAAGTGCTGAAATTTGGGCAATAGCGCTATTGTAAAAATAATAGCGCTAAAAACGCAAATGTCGGTAGCACTAGAACATGTTCAATAGTGCCAAAGTGCAACCTGTGTGACACTTTCAATAGTCAAACATGTTAGTTTGCTAAAAAAAATGATCAAATTCAATCTGCACTATCAAAATCACTACTATGTACAATATTTAACACATGTTTCCACTAGGATGCCCCCATATTCACAAGTCATGAGAATGCTAAGAAATATCAAGGAATTTGGCTTTATGTCTGCCACATATGTTTTGATGATTCTCGATACTCTATTCCAAAGTTTCTATTTTGGCATGGGTGAGAAGGATGTTGATGGTGAATTTGGCTTCTCACTGCCAATTGCATTTGCGTAAAGGTTTCTAAAACTTTATCAACAAATATATTTCATGCATAACTAGCAACCAGTGTAGTCCAAAGGACAACATTCTTGAGGCACTCTAACAAACAACTAGGGTATCCTATATTTTGGCAGTTGTGAATACCACATATGAGACAACTTCTTTTATAACTAGATGGATTCCCATTCCCTCTTAAAAAAAAATGTGTGAAGATGTAAGAAAATACTATGAAAATTTGTTTTTGAATTTCTATCCAAATATACATTTAAACTTTCCCTTTCACCCTTCATAGTCATGGTCAAACTTCTACAAATTTGAAGGAGAGACGCCACGACAAACCAAAATTGAAGAAACAAACTAAAACCATGTTTCTGATTCATGTTGATTGTTGACTACCTCGACTACTCTTACACCAAACACACTGGGTAGGAAAATTTGTAAGCATAAGTACACAAAATGGGGTTAAGTATTAAAACTGATGCCCTCCTAAATGGACAAGGTTAGCAAATGATAAACAACACAAAAGATAAATGAAAATTGTTAGTGTTAGTCAATCAAAAACTAATCTAAACACGCATACCAAGAGAGAAACTAAAATCATGCTAATATATCTAATAAACAAAAGAAAGATTATGAGGCATCTCCAACTGCCTCTTAGCATGGCCTTAGCTCCTTCTCCCTTGTTCCTCTCCTCTCCAAGTTCCAAAATAGTGTAGCTCTCAGCAGCTTTTTGCACTGTGGATGCTTATGGAGGATTGAGATTGTAGTATTGCTCTAAATGTAAAATGAAAAGCTAATATTAATCTATTGATTTTAAAATGATTTATTTTAACCAAAATGACAATACATGAGTTTGTTATTCTAAATGCTCTCTTAAAATGCCTATAGCTTAAATGCATACAAGTTTTTCAGGATCTGGATTATGAAGAAATGGGCTCTATTTATAAGAAAAATGGAGCAATGGATGGTTGAGATTGAGCAATCTCAACAAGGGTCAGGATTGAATGATTTCAAATCCATGTGAGGGCTTTCAACCCAATCCCAGGATGACAAGTGTCAATGTGAGATAGGTTGAGAGGAGAGGGAATAAGCATTTAATGCTTGAAATGACCTTGGGAGTTAAAGTTAAGGTTGGTTGAATGAATAAACTCTTTATTCAAAGAATAAAGCTTTTATCCAATGGATAAACTCTTGTGCAAATGTGAAATGGATGAATATGGTCAAAACAATAAATGTTTGGGGAGACAAGTTTGAAACAACCATAAATGGTTATGTAAGAGCCATAAATGGTCATGTAAAAGCCATTAGTGGTCTTGGAAGACTTTGGGGGTTAATTTGTTGAACACACAAAGCATTAAATGCTTTTCAAAGACTTTGGAGTTTTTGAGAAGTGACTTCATTTTGCTTAGGAATGTGATAATAATTAGGGGATGGATTAGGCTAATTAGGAAGGGGTTAGAGAATCTAGAAGGGGATTAGATTTTGCAAGTGGATTTGGTGGGTGAGGGAAAATAGGATTTTATTAAAATAAAAATTCATTTATTTCAATAAATGTGTGCAAGTTGCATTTGTAGGAAAATGCAAGTGGGGGGTTTTAAAATGATTTAAATAAATGTTAATTTATTTAAAAGAGGAAAAGGGGGATTTTAATTAAATAAATAGATTTTATTTATTTAATTGATTTGAATTTGATTTAATGAATTAATTAAAATAAATTGAATAATTTATTTAATTAATAGAAGAATGTTTGGGGATGAATTAATTAAATATTTATTTAATTAATTGATGGCTAGTGGATTTTTAATCAAATAAATAGCAAATATTTATTTAATTAAGCTGGACAGATTTGTGTGACTACAAAAACTATGCTTCTAGGTTGTAAACAACCTATAGTAGACCCCATTAATTCTTTAGGTACATTAGAAGTCTTCTTCCTTCACCTCTTCCAATGCTTAGCTAGGACACTTGACAACATCCTCCACCAAGTGTGCTCTCCTTTTCTCTTCTCTCTTGTGGACTTATGTCTACCATAGTCTAGCCTCCTCCTCCAATATCTCTCTTTATTCTTGGCCCCTTTTATGGATTTCAATCCATCACCAATTGACCACCTCCACCAAATATGTATAGCACCATCCTTCACTACTTCCACTTGAGAACATGCAACCTTCTCACTCCAATTTGTAACATCCACTTAGAATTTCTCTCTAATTTCTACATGATCATATACATTATGCACTATCTCATTCTCTTTTTAAAAAAACTCAGAAACATCAACAATTACCTCTACTATAACATCCTCCACTACTGCAACGTATTCTACATTACCTCTCACTACAACCTCTGTAGGTTTCTCATCTTCTTTCTCACTCAAATTGAACAATCCTTCAATCTTCCCAATCTCTTCTCTCAACAAAGTATCACCTTCTTCTAGTTCTTGATCAAATTTGAGGCCCTCATAAACCTCATCCCTTCAAACTACCTCCTCTTCCACTACTTCAATTTGTGATTTAATTTCATCCTTATCACTCTCACTCATTAACTGATGGTCCAACATGGCCATTTCCTCTTCTCTTTCCTCTTCAGGTGTGTGGGATTCTCTCACTTCTCTCACCTTATGGCTGCAACTATTATTCTTCAATGAGAATCTCCACATCCCATAGCTCTTATCCCAATTTTGTTCCACAAACACAATCAACATGGGCCTCCTCATGACCCATCTCGTCCTCTTCTATGGGCTCATCATTTCATCTATCACAATTACTTCTCAAACATCACACTCTTCTTTACAGCTTCAAGCTCTCAACCGATCAAGACTTCAAACACTTATGATGATCCTCTCAAACTTCCATAACTGCTTCACACTCTCAAGTGGGAACTGGATCACACTCGATGATCCGTTCACACAACTCTATTCTTCACCGCAAGTTCTGGCATATGTTACCTCATGTTTGACAATCTACCTATGCATTCAAGATCTCATGCTCTAATACCATTTGATGCAAGAGGTATAAAGAAAACTAGACACTCTATCTTCAAGAACACAAAAATAACTTACTACTACATTCACCTCTCTGCAACCTCAAACTTCTCCTGAGTTACTACCCATTGTCTACTAGATGCAACCCTCTTATCTCAATGGGTCAATACCACAATTATGTAGCCACACAAACCGTCTCTCTACTATATCTCCAGAGGCCAATTCCAGACTGTCAAATGCCCTCTCCTCCTTTTATGGGCTAATGCCTCTATTGATTTCCTATCGATTCATCCAGGCTTCCAATTAATTTACATCAATTCATATTCTTTGACAATGCCTTTTCACATTCTACTTTCTTCTCTATTCCTTGGATCAATGCCACTCATTTCTATCTCTCTATTTGCAACGTTTTCATTATATATATTGTGTCTAAATGGATTAATATTCTACCAAGTCTCTTTGGGAATTATCATTTTTAATCTGCACTATCAAAATCGATGCCCATTCAAAATACATTAACGGCTTTCCATTTCTTTCAAATGACAATTCACTAGTGTGCACAATATTTAATATATGTGTCAACTAGGATGCCCCATGTTCACAAGTTGTGAGAATATAGAGAAACATTAAGGAATTTAGCTTTATGCCTGCCACATATGCATTGATGATTATCGATACCCTGTTTCAAAATTTCTATTTTTGCACAGATGGGAAGGATGTTGATGGTGATTTTGTGCTCACACTGCCACATGTATTTTCTTAAAGATTTCTTAAGCCTTATAAAAAAATACATTCTGTGCATAACTAGCAACCAGTGTAGTCCACAGGACAACATTCTTGAGGCATTCTATCAAACAACCAAGGTATCTGGTTTTGCTTCCACATTTTGTCTAAATGTCTACCAGGCAGTTACAAGTACAACATCTGAGACAACTTCTTTTATAAATTGATGGATGCACATTCCCTCATCAAAAAAATCTATGTGAAGATGTAAGCAAAGATAGTGAAAATTGGTTTTACGTTTGCTATACATTTTAAAATTTCTCTTTCACCCTCCACAATCATGGTCAAAATTCTGCAAAGTTGAAGGAGAGACGCCATGAAAAACCAAAACTAAGGAAACAAACTACAAAAATGCTTTTGGTTGGTGTTGATTGCTGACTGCCTCAGGTACATCATTCACCTCTTGGACAATGCGGCCCATCTAATGTTACGTTTTGCCATAGCTACATCATTCACCTCTGGGACAATTTTTATTATAATTTTTTTATGTGTGTTTCCTAATTCCTGTGAACAATTATCTGCACATAAATATGTGAAAATATTGATTTAAAAGTTAGTTATATTAAGTGAATTTAATTAAAAAAAAATGAAAATAGGAAAGGTATGTTTCTGCTTGGAACCCTCGTAATCAAGCCCAGAGAACAAATAGGACACATCATATTCTTATGGACACTCATTCTTGCCTAATATTACTCAAAATTACACTGCATGAATCCTTTTATCATATTTTGTGAAGAATAAGTAAATACCAAATGTACAAAATATACATGCTTAAGAAAAAAAGGGACAAACTTTAGAATGTCATCAATGTTAGTGCACAAAAATCAGCTTTTCCTCTACAATTTATGGGATTATTATTGTGGATTTTAATTGTAATCTCATGAATTGGATCAAACTATTTTTTGCTTATTTTTTTAGCTAACTAAGTAATATATCTATTATTTCAGTTTTATTCCTTTTTTTCCTCCTTTTCTGTTTTAACGGAAGCTCTATATATTTTGTAATTCATTTGTTAATCAATAAATGAACAAGTTTTTATTCTTATTTCTCTAAATTTTCTCTTCTGTTTTACTACAAGTTGTGTTCTTATTTTATAGCTAGATCCTTTTGTGTAGGTTTAGATAAAATGTTACATCATCTTAGAGCCTAGGAGCTAAGAAGAAGAAGCTAAACACAAACTATTTGTAGACATATTTCTCAGGAATGGAAGCTGATGTAAACCTTTGTTTCTAGAGCATGGTCATTGCTTCCTTTATTCATACTCTTTTTGTGTAGGCCTTGCCTTCATCTTCTCCTTCTCCTTTGTGTTACACATCATTTCAATGGATCTTCCATGCCTCTCCTTTGTCATATAATGAGGGAATTTTTCTTTGTTAGTGGTAATGTTGATGATATAATGAATCAATAATGATCCGGACAACTACTGAGAGGGGGGCTGAATTAGTATATAGAAAACAAACTAAAATTTCACCAAACTCAAACCCAACTCATAAATCAATCACTAAACCAACTGGTTCAACACTATATAATAAACTGCAACTGCACTGACAAGTTTACCGGTTGACTGGAATACCAATATAACAGTATAACAGATCTGAAAATCTCAAACCATTTAACCAAAAAATCAAACCAATTTACTAACATTAGTAATAGCACATTTCAGATCACTTTCGGTCATCTTAACATATCTAAGTGGCTTTACCAATTAAAAAAATTAACCATATCAAAACATAACCACATAAACCATTCACCACTTGACACAATGATTTTTGACGTGGAAACTCAAATGGGAAAAAACACGGTGGGGATGAATACCAACAAGTATTCTAAACTCTTCTAAAGTTCACCCTATTAGGAGCCAGACCTTGTTAGAAGCTTTACAAAAATGTCCTATTAGGAACAGATCTGGTTAAGGACCACCTAGTTAAGGGATTGACTACAATACTCTGTTAAAGGCAATACCCTATTAGGAGTAACCTCAATAGAAGATTTAAAATCCAAGCTAATGGATCACCTGGTTAGAGGATTTAGAAAACATCAAGCTTGTTAAAGCTTACCTGGTTAAGGGATTTAACTATTGTAATTGTCAGAGAACAACAGGGTCTTTGTTGATCTGGTAATAGCACTACTCTGTTTGGTCAAATCCTGTTTATGCTCCTATCTACCTTCACACATTCTACAGGTACTCCTTTTGGTTTGGCAATCAATCACACTGACACTTAACTAAAATTGCTAACAACAATACAAAATAACTCATCAACCTTATAAGCAAAACAATAGGTAGGTAACACATCACAAAACCTAAGATATAATAGAGATTACAAACAAATCGGTTCAAACATGATTGTTGGACTACATAGCAATAATCTGCACATTTTTCTAGACAACCTTGATCGCTCGTGGATCACCACACATAGGATCTTGTAAGTCATCACGTGACATCCACTTCATGCTATGCACTCACTCATTCCCAATATAAAATAGTTCTCTACGCGCCAAAACCACTTTGAAACTCATCACGTGCATCATTCATATGTGGCATAATCATCTCCGATCACCATTTGATCATAGATCAACACAACCAATTCACCAAGCTCCATTGGTTAGGGTTTGACATATCAACAGGTTAGGGTTACCGGTTGATCTCACTTCTTCAATAGTAACCTTCACTTGCTCAACTATCGGTTGCATTACTGCATCACTATTGGTTGCAATACAACTCCATTACTAGTTACAATTGACATCAATGACAACACTTATACTTCACTAATGCAATCTTCATGCAATGCCAACAATTTCCCCATTTGACATTAATGGCAATACAAATATCAATACCCTTTGATTGTGATGATTTAGAGTAATGCACATACATAGTTTATACACCTAAAAATGGTCTGAAGATAATTAATTAAATAAGTAATTATTTAATTAATATCTCTCCCCAATTTAATTGAATTCACTATGTAATTTGATTAAATCCTTCCTTTTCATCTACTTATTAATAAATCTAAGGATTTATTAAATATGTTCATTTCATTTCACCCCTTTAATTAATTAATTCCCTTCATCAAAAATCAATTCTTCTAAATCCTAATTAATTAAAAAAATCAAATCCATGGGTTGCTGAGATTAATTAGCCTTTTCATATTATTTGAATTTTTAAATTCAAATTCTGCTAAATTCTACCACTCCTAAACCTAACCCATGCTACCTACCCACATGTTCCCTTTCATCCAACATCTACTAGAACTTTTGTGACACTTGTCACTAAGTGTTCCCTTTCATCCAACTCCTTCTAGAAGCCTCTTGAAACTTGTCACCATAGAGATGAATAAGTGTTCCCTTCAATCCAACTCCCTTTCCCAACTTCCTCTAATTTAACCATTGATATCTTCAAATCAATCTTGACCATTGATTCTTGCCACCTCACCCCTAGCCTTGGAAAATCCTATAAATAGACCCCATTTTGGAGCACAAAGGGTCCCAATTGCATATCATTTTGATCCCATCTTATTTTCATCTTATGCATTGTTACTATACGCATCTAGTTTATAGCTTAATCATGCTATTCTTGCTAGATCATGCATTTTCATCATTCAAATCCTCCATCTAAGTGTATTCAAGTCATTGGAGTATGCATAATCAGATCTGAGAGCATTTTTCATACTCGCATTCACTAGGAGGCAATAAGTCAATTAGCTATGGTTTTGTCTTTCATTGTTTCAATTTACTAACCATTTCTTGTAATGATTTATTGAGTGCATTGTGGTTGTAGGTACAGGTACACTTCACAGAGAATGACATTTTGGCACCCACCATGGGGCCAGAATAATCACTTTTGGCCTCTTAATCCTCAGAAAACCTCTTCTCTGTCCAGCTATGGTGCAGAAATTCATACGAGTGGCCTTTTTCAGCTCGTACGAACTTCCTTTCAGTCTAGGATGACACCTTATCCCGACTCGTACTAGGTATAAATTTGTGTCATACGAGTTTTAATGTTGCAAATTCTTTATTCGTACAAGGTCTAAATATGTGTCGTACGAGTCTATTTCTTGCAAATTCTTTCCTCGTACTAGGCTGATCTTGTGTCGTACGAACCTATTTTGGATACCATATGAAATCTAAAGTTCTGTCGTAATAACTAGAAATTTGTGTTGTACGAGTCTCTGGATTTGTGATTTTTAATAGACTGCATTTTAGGGTTTTCTGATTCTAATCCGAAATTTTCTAACACTAACTCTGATCTGTTTATGAGATGTTTGCAGCCTAACTCTTTTCTGCAGGACACTTGTCAAAGATATGCTTGTCAAACACAAATTCTAAACACAATCATGGCTACTAATGGATCTATTTTGTAGGTTGCCTAAGGATTCAACAAAAACTTTGTGTATTCTTTAAGATTTTTAGGCACACTTCAATTTGGGCTTAAATAAATGAACAACTATCATGTCTTATGTGTCTTTGATGATAGGCGAGTATGCTCTCACCTTTCTTAGGTGATCAAAAAGCTAGACTCATCTTTTACTTTCATTAGTGCATCTCTTTACCAGGCTTGCCCTCCCGAGGAGTTATTAACTCCTAGCCCTTAAGGTTGGTCAGAGGGGAACGACCTAAGTGGGAATGGCTAACACCAAGTAATCCAACCCACTATAAAATAAATGTGTTTTTGATGAAAATAAAAGCAACGGCAGTGCTCGGGAATAGCTCTCCTCCGTACCTTCGGGTATATCAAACCTTGGTTTTCAAGGCTGGGAGACCTCTTAATTGAGTTTATACCCCAACAAGCTAAACGAATCCCTTACTAGTGTCGATTAAACTAGAAGCTACCTAATTCACCTCCGAAAGGGTGATAATCTTTATGCAAGAGAGATAGTAACTCTCCCAAGACACTTGGCATATCGTGCCCCCATTAGCATTTGGAGTCGGATAATATGGCATTGAGAATCCATTGTGTGAGACTCAGCAGCTGTATTTAGATTAGCTATTGGGTGTGTACCTAAGTCAGCAAGCAAATGTTTTCATTCTCAACCAAATTTCTTAGGGTTTAGCTTGATTGGAGTCATTTATCACATCATGTGTTTCCTATGTATTCATCCCTAAATGAGAAAATCAGACACCTAAACATTGGAAAACATCATCTGAATTGAAAGATCAAAATCAGCAAAACAAATAATTTTTAACATTCTCTGCAACCTGTCATATGAGCTTTAATTCTCTATAGCACGAGTCATAATCTCTGTTAGATGAGTTAACTTGCATAAAATCATTTGTCATACTATCTTCTATCATGTATCGTACGAGATAGGTATTTTTTTCGTATGGTCTATAATCCCAAGTCGTACGAGTTGATGTTGTTTATATGAAAAATTATGTTCTGTCGTATGCTCTGTATCTTGTGTCATCCTAAGCTAAATCTTATGTTGTATGAAACTCTGCATCTGTCAGTCCAGAGTAGTGTTCTGCATGCATGTTTCAGATTTATCATTTCTGCCTGATCAATTTGCAGTAAGCATAAACACCTGTTATCTATCAATCCATGCTTAGATTGTCTGCTTGGTTTGCTTGGTCAAGTTATCATCCATCAAAATCAGACTCTAGAAGATAAACATCCCAAGATTTTCAAAGTGTTCACCCTTAACAAGTTCAAGATCTAAACATCTCAAAGTGCACTATCACCCTCTTTGATAAACTGATCACTCAAACGTAGTTTGTCATCGGGATCAATCATCCTTTATCACGAAACTGAAACATTTGGTCAGGATAACCTTGTCCCACATCATAGGATATATCATTCCTACTAGACCTGGTTCTTATCAAATCGCCATCATTGCACTCCTAAACTGAAGATCGAAAAACTTGCAAACTTTTAAACACTTGAATTATCCTTTAGTGTCATATCACTGTATTGCCTTGAAATTGACTATTGATCACTTACCCAAAACAACCTTTTGGACAATCGAATACTAGCAAAATAACATACGTGTATGTCTGTTCTAACTAGAGCTCAGAGACAAAGGATCACAGAGACTGAAATCGAAACATTGAAAATATTGGAAACACTTATAAACATGGAACATGAAGATGGAATACAAGTTGAAGAAGAAATAATAGAACAAAACATCAAAGACACCAAGAAAGATCCCCAATTCAAAAAATTTATGTAGAAAATATTGGAGGAAGAAAAAGAAAAATACTTTCTAATGATAGCCAAATCTGGTGCTACACTTCCCCAAGATTTTGATGTGAATAAATTGACACAAAAGAAAAGTGACCCTCTCCCTAATAATGAACAATATGAGGACATCTTTGGTCTCTGCATGAATGACACATCAATTCCCAATAACACCAGAAACAATGAAGAAACCGACATACCTAGAAGAGGTGAAGCAGAAATCCTAAATAACATTCAATTCAATGACGATACAAGAAGAGCTAGAGATGAAACAAGAAGAGATCCCAATCCTCCTAGAATGCAAAATCATGGTCATGCAAGAACAAATCATGTTGATAATCC
Organism: Cryptomeria japonica; assembly: GCF_030272615.1. Classification (NCBI taxonomy): domain Eukaryota; kingdom Viridiplantae; phylum Streptophyta; class Pinopsida; order Cupressales; family Cupressaceae; genus Cryptomeria; species Cryptomeria japonica. The sequence goes on along the minus strand of NC_081412.1, from coordinate 203,745,133 downwards.
TATCATTACTCTAACACAACAATTGCAAGCAATGCAAACACAAATCCAAGAGATGCAAAGAGGAAATGTTAGATGATTCTCACTTCAAGAAATTTGTCCTTATCCTTTTGACATAAATCTAAACATGATACCATTTCCTATAGGTTTTGAAACTCTGAGATATGAAAAATATGATGGAAGCACTAACCCTCAAGATCATACATGAGAATTTTTCACAATGAGTATGGAGTTCGCACGTGAGTTTACCTACTTAATGAGACTATTTCAGAAAAACTTAACTAGACTAGCTATGGAATGGTTATCCAAACTTACACCTGGAATCAGATCATTTTTTGAATTGGTGGATAAGTTTGTTTCACAATACTCCTACAACATACAACATGAAGTAACAATGCTAGACCTATGCAACACTAAACAAAAAAGTGGAGAACCCTTCATGACATTCTTACAACGATGGAGATGCCTAGCATCGCGGTATCCTCGTACATTGCCAGAGTATGAAAAAATGGACATATTCATTGACAACTTAAATGAACAAATGAGTTATTACTTAAAAATGCAAGGAAATCAAAGCTTTGGAAAAATTGTTGATAATGGAATCAGAATGGAAGAAGACATGATAAAGAAGGGTGCGTTGAAAATATACAAAGAAGCAGTCCATCCTCCTAACAACAACAATCACAATGATAAGCCAAAGTTTTGGAATAAAAATTGAAATGTCGTCAATGATGAAATAGTAGATAACAACAATGTGAAACCAAAGCAACCGGTTTTCAATTTATCTACTCACTCAACAACAACACAACAAAACAACAATCACCAAAGAGAAACTATCAAAAATTTCTTTCAAAGACAATTCACAAACATTGGTGAACCCCTTGGATCAACATTAAAGACACTTCTCGCAAACAAATTGATCACTTTACCAGAAGAAAGGAACTATGAACCTCAAATTAAACCACACTAGTGGAACGATAATCAGTATTGCGATTTCCATCGAAACAAGGGACATCTCACAGATAATTGTCAAAAGTTGAAACATATCATACAAGACATGATTGATAATGGTGTAATAACTATGGATGGACATACAACAAATGAATCTCATACCACCTTTAAAACTCCACTTCCAAACTATGAGAAAGGTGAGTCATCAACAACAAACAATGGTGAGGGTAAAGCAAAGGTAAACTATGCTCATACATATGACAATGTGGTGAATGTGATTGTAGTTAAAGAAAAACAAAATTAAGGACATGCTCAGGCTATCACAAGAAGAAGAGCTAAAGTTGTTTTGCTGGGTCCTACAACAAACACATCATCCACTACAGCAAAACAATACAATCTAGTGGAGCAATTGCAGAAAACACCCACACAAATATCCATCTTGGAACTTTTAAAACTTTCACCTGCACATAAAGAAATTCTTGAACAAGCATTAGTAGATACAACAGTATCCAAAGATCTTGAAATTGATCAATTCCAAACCATGGTGGGACACCTCACAACCCCTCATTGCTTATCATTCACTGAAGAAGACGACATGTCCTTACAACACCCTCATAATGCTCCCTTACATATTGAAGTCCTCATCCACAAAACATGAGTTAAGCGTGTTCTAATAGGTGGTGGAGCTGGCCTAAATATTTTATCATTGAGTCTTGCTCGTGCCTTAGGATATTCAGAAGATGCAGTTGATGTCTCTAAAAGGATCACTGTAAAAGCCTATGATGAAGAAGAACGTTCCTCCAAGGGAATTCTGATATTACCAATCAGAGTGGGGCCTCTACAAAAAGACACAGCATGCCAAGTTCTAGACTTGGACCTATCATATAATGTACTCCTAGGGAGACCATGGATACATGACTTGCAACCTATCCCATCAACTTATCATCAATGTGTCAAATTTCCATATGAAGAACAAGAAATCACAATCTCTATAGATGCAAATCCATTCCAATATTGCAGCAATCTAAAAATGGGTCAAGAAGTAATTGTTCCACATAATAGGGAAGCAAAATCTTTGAACACACAATCCAAGGAAAAATCATTTGCCTCTATTCTGTCAAGTATGGAAAAACAAATGTAGCTAAGAGATTGAGGGAAAGGAGAATATTCAATATCACAATTACCACTTTCTCCCAAATCCTTGGGAAAACCATCAAACTCTAAACAACAACCAACTGTGAAACATCTTCCAATATTTGATGGAGCATTCATCAGTGTTGGAACCTTATCAGAGGAAACAAAAGACAAAGATGTGCTACAGTGGCTATACAAAGATGAAGAAGTTCAACAAAAGGTCAACAATGTCAGAATACCTATAGAAAAATATGGAAAAGGATTCAACATTCTTCGAAGGATGGGATACACTGGAATAGGCCCTATAAGAAAAAGAAAAGAAGGTATCTTAGAACCTATTCAGCCTCATACTCAACAGACTACAGACAAAACAGATTTAGGGATGGACAAGTCACTCTACCGGAAGACACATCTTTTAGTCAACAATAAGAGGAATATGAAAACAGACAAGAACAACTGGCAATTGAAAGGAAAGAAAAATCAGCTAAGCAACAAACAAACACAAAATGGCAAAAGAAGCAAGCTTCAAATCAACAAGAGAAACAAACTAAAAATATCTCTCAAGCAGCATTAAATCTCAATCAAAACAAGAAAGAAGCTAATATAAGTTCAGGAGAACTCATAGAAAAGTTGACAAAACTCAATCTCAGTCCTGAAGAGGTTGAATATGAAAGAAGGAAAACTATAGCTAGAAAAGCGGAAGAAATGCTATATGACCAAATCTGTAGACTACAGCTTGCAAGTGATACAGATTCTAATTAATGGGAATGGGATTCCTATCACTCTGAAGAATCAGCTGAAGAAAAATGCTTTGAAGGAGATATAGAAGTCGATATAGTTCACATGTATGTAGGACAAACGTCAGGAACTAGTTCACTTGAATTAGAATCACATTCGACTAACTTGGACTTAACCAAGGACGATCAAGAACTTCTTACGCAAGATCATTCTAATGAGAGTACCATTTTAGACATTGATACACATATTGAAAACTTTGATACATCCAACATGACCCTTGAAACCCTTGAAACATCCCAACCTAAAGATCCATTACCTCTAATCCACCCCTAACTTATTGATTGGGAAAATGAAGGACATACTGCCATTGATACCTTTCTAAATGACCATGTCATATTTGTATATCTTAATGCAATCGAACCTGTAACAACTCTCACCAGGAATGTTAGCAATGCATCTTCCAGTCAAGTAGGTGCCAAATCTCCTAGTCGCAAAAGTGAAAATAAAGAAAACAATATTAGGTATAATGTTGAAAACCATTTATTGGCAACATTAGACCAAGAAAAAGTAAAAAGAAAGGACGAATCTAACAGTGAAAACCTCCTTGAGGTGCTGAAAGATGGGAGATTTGACACTTTACCTGAGCACTCTCAAGAAAGATCATCCATTTTGATCAAACCAACATAGGCAGTTAACATTGGCACAATAGAAGAACCAAAGATTCTTCATCCAGCAACATCTCTATCAGAGGTAGAAATGCAACAATATGTGGAATTCTTCAAGCGATGACAAATCAATTTTGCCTGGTCCTATGCAGACATGCCAGGGTTAGATCTAGAGCTTATTATGCATCACTTGAATGTTAGTCCAGGAGCCAAACCAGTTAAATAGAAACTAAGGAAAATGCATCTGCATATCGCTCTTCTAGTCAAGGCAGAACTAAAGAAATTACTGGATGTAGGATTCATCAGACCTGTAGCTTATCCTCAATGGGTATCCAACATTGTTCATGTTTCAAAACCAGATAAAAGCATTAGAATATGCATAGACTTCAGAGATCTTAATAACGCATGTACAAAGGATGACTTTCCTTTGCCTAACATCGACATCATTGTAGATTTAACTGCAGGACACTCCATGTTTTCTCTAATGGATGGTTTCTCCGGATACAATCAGATGAAAATAACACCCAAAGATCAAGAAAAGACAACTTTCACATGCCCATGGGGTAATTTCTGCTAGAACGTCATGCCTTTTGGATTAAAGAATGCAGGTGCTACATATCAAAGAGCTATGACAACTATATTTCATGGCATGATGCATACATTCATGGAAGACAATGTGGATGACATATTAGCTAAATCATACAACAGAGAAGAACATATAGTGATACTCGAAAAGGTATTTGACAGGTTAGAACAATACAAGCTAAGGCTAAACCCTAAGAAATGTGCCTTTGGTGTTGCTTCAGGAAAGCTATTGGGATACATTGTTTCAGCAAGAGGAATCGAAGGAGATCTAGCTAACATAAAAGCAATCATGGAAATGGCATCTCCCAAGAATATCAGTCAACTAAGATCACTACAAGGAAGACTCCAATCCATCACAAGATTTGTGGCTCAATTAACAGATAAATGTCAACCATTTACACACCTATTGCACAAACATGTTAATTTCAAATGGGACCATCAATGTGAAGAATCATTCAACAAGATCAAGGCATATCTCATGCAACCACCTGTTCTAATGTCACCAATTCTAGGAAAACCATTATTACTCTATGTATCAACTACCGAAGCATCATTATGAATTCCTGGTTGAAGAGTTGTTTCATCTCGCTTTAATTGTGTTGATTCCCAAACCATCTGTCAAATTATTGGACATGATTCCTCCTGCTATGGCCAAACTTACACATACCTGAAAGACAATATCCTACCTCCTGACTTATCAAAGAACCAGAAGAGAAACTTTATTAGCCAATCCTCACATTTTGCTCTCGTCGCGGATACCTTGTTTAAATGAGGTTTGGATGGTACACTCTTAAGATGTCTCGAACAAGAAGAATATGAGAAGGCCTTACAAGAATTCTGTAATGCCATTTGTGGCACTCATTCAAGTGGTCTTACCCTTTTGAAAAAACTCATACGCTTGGGCTATTATTGGCTGACTATGGAACAATATTCTTTTAAAATAGCAAGAACATGCAAACAATCTCAAATCCATGGGAATTTGATCCATGCGCCAGCACAAGAACTTCACAGTTTAGCAATATCTTGGCCTTTTTGTCAATGGGGTCTTGATCTAGTAGGAAAAATAAATCCTTCTTCATCTAATGGACATAAATTCATCCTTGTAGCTACAAAATATTTTACAAAATGGATTGAAGTTGTACCTCTCATCAACATCACAAGAAAACAAATTGTTGCATTTATCTTGAATTACATCATCTATCGCTATGGAATACCAATGACCATTATCACTGATAATGGGCGACAATTCAAGAATCAAGATGTACAAGAGCTATGTGAAAAGTTCAAAATCTAGCACAAATTCTCCACACCATATTATCCATAGGGAAATGGGCAGGCAGAAGCATCTAACAAAACTATTCTAAAAATCCTCAAAATGACAGTGAATGATATTGGAAAAGATTGGCATATTCAACTAAACCCTACTCTATGGGCTTACAACACTAGTATCCGCACACCGACAAGTGTCACACCTTTTTCTCTTGTATATGGATCAGAAGCCATATTGCCAATCGAAGTAGAGATACCCTCTCTATGTGTATCACTAAAAGGTCTCATCCCAGATGAAGAACAAAGAGTATCTAGACTACAAGAGTTAGAACTGATCCATGGATGCAGACAAAATGCCATTGATCATCTAAAGGTATATCAACAAAGAATGTGTCAGAGCTATAATCACAAGGTTAAACCATGAATCTTTCAAGTGGGAGAACTAGTGCTAAAAGAAAATCCATGCAACCAGGCAGATCGAGAAAAGAAAGGAAAATTTGAACGGAACTAGTTAGGTCCATTTGTGGTCACAACAGTATTTGGATCAGGAGCATATCAGCTATCAACACAAGATGGCAATCAACTTGAAGAACCTATCAATAACATGCACCTAAAGAAATTCTATCTCTAAAAAATTAGAAAAATAAAAAAATAAAAAAAAAAAAAAAAATGAAAAAGCAGAAAATAAAAAAAAATCAAATATCAGAAAAAGTGCAATAAAAACAGATGGTGAAAACCTGGCAAACAGGAAATATCTTTCCGCTATCTCTTCCATCTATTAGTTCATGCATCTTTCCACTTGCATTCATTTTCCATCAACATTGACCATCATAAGCCTTTGTACATGCGCAAGCATCGCAGTTGCTCTCTTACCATGGTTTGGATCATTGGATATATCATAACGATTTTGTTTCTAGGCTTGGGGCAAACTCTTGATCATTTTGAGCTAAATCAAACAGGTAGAACAAACAGTTAGACAACTCTTATCAAGCGAAAACTGAGACACATCCAACATTGAACATGAGATCAAACTATCAACTATCAAGCTATCATGACGTCAATCTAAGCACATCACACACTTTTTAGTGGATAATATCTTTTTGGATAATGATTTTAACATGATTGTTCAATTTTTCTATATTCATTTTCGCTATCATGATTTCTGAGTGACTCCAGGATGTCATTGACTAGAGGAACAAGGAAGAAACATGACATTTTTATTGTCTGCTGTCTAAAAATTAATCATTAGTATGTGCAAATTTGTCTCAGTACATGATCATCGAAATATCAGTGAAGACATTTCCAATTTACATATTGAAATTATTAATACTACCTGTTCTATGCAAGCAACACTCGAGTCATCTCGGTTCAATTATACCTTGATGCTTGTGCTAACTTGCTATATCAAAATCCAGGAAAGAAGTGCTTAGGTCATCATGGTCTAATTATACCATCGATGTTTGCACTCACTTTCCACATTTCAAAAGCTCAATGATGACAAAAACGCAAAATAATCTAGTGACTAGTCTTGTCATAGCTTTGCATTCCATTGCATTTCATTACATTTTAGCTTGCATTTCATTCTTGCATGGGATCATAAAAGCTCCTTTTATCCAAGGTTAAATCTATCACATGAATCATCAAAGTATCATCACAAGTCTATACACAATCAGAATGATGACTCATCTTTCTCATGATATTATCGACCTAGCCCAAATCTTATGATATCTCCCTAAACTAAAATCAACAATCAGCATATCCAAATATTTCTGCATCTTAATATCAACAAATTGTTAGTTCTTTATTTATCAACTTTATCAAATTAAATCAATCAATCAAAACTAATCACTCTATCATGTCTTATACAGGATGTATCCTTCCCAAAACCAGACGATCTGATTCCGATTCATGTCTTATACAAGATGTATCCTTCCTGAAACCAGACATTCTGATCATGTCTTATACAGGATGAATCCTTCCTGAAACCAGAGGCTATGATCATACATGTCTTATATAGGATGAATCCTTCTTGAAACCACACTGAATCTAATCAATCAAGATTTTTCAATCTTACCAATCTAAGCAATCAAGCTAATCAAAGAACTCGCATTTTCATCAACCACAGTTGCAGAAATCAAATCAAATCTATTGGGATATCAATCTCGCAAAAACTCCAAAGATCAATTATCTCAATTGATCTCTCAAGGGGGCATCATCGTACCAAAATTTAGCAATCAAGAGCTGGGGCATCCTATCAAATCAATATCATCATCAAAATGAGATCATTCTTTGAATCAACGCTTCATCACACCTCGCTTAAAAGAGGGGCAAAATGTATACACCTAAAAATGGTCTAAAGATAATTAATTAAATAAGCAATTATTTAATTAATCTCCCTCCCCAAATTAATTGAATTCACTAAGTAATTTGATTAAATCCTTCCTTTTCATCTACTTATTAATAAATCTAAGGATTTGTTAAATAGGTTCATTTCATTTCACCCCTTTAATTAATTAATTCAAATTAATTAATTTCCTTCATCCAAAATCATTTCTTCTAAATCCTAATTAATTAAAACAAATCAAATCCATGAGTTGTTGAGATTAATCAGCCTTTTCATATTATTTAAATTTTTAAATTCAAATTCTGCTAAATTCTACCACTCCTAAACCTAGCCCATGCTACCTACCCACATGTTCCCTTTCATCCAACATCTTCTAGAACCTTTGTGACACTTGTCACTAAGTGTTCCCTTTCATCCAACTCCTTCTAGAAGCCTCTTGACACTTTTCACCATAGAGATGACTAAGTGTTCCCTTTAATCCAACTCCCTTTGCCAACTTCCTCCAATTTAACCATTGATATCTTCAGATCAATCTTGACCGTTGATTCTTGCCACCTCACCCCTAGCCTTGGAAAATCCTATAAATAGACCCCATTTTGGAGCACAAAGGGTCCCAATTGCATATCATTTTGATCCCATCTCATTTTCATCTTATGCATTATTACTATAGGCATCTAATTTATAGCTTCTCATCTTTAGTAATGTTATCATGCTCAATTTTAGCTTAATTGCATCTCAATTCTAGCTTATTTTCTAGATCAATCATGAACTCGTATAGCTTAATCACACTATTCTTGCTAGATCATGCATTTTCATCATTCAAATCCTCCATCTAAGTGTAGTCAAGTCACTGGAGTATGCATAATCAGATTTGAGAGCATTTTTCATACTCGCATTTACTAGGAGGCAATAAGTCGATTAGCTATGGTTTTTTCTTTCATTGTTTCAATTTACTAACCATTGCTTGTAATAATTTATTGAGTGCATTATGGTTGCAGGTACAGGTACACTTCATAGAGAACGACACATATGTATAAGAATCTTGGTTTACATTTTTTTGTGTACTTTCCTTCAACTGAGTCCATGCCTTCAGCTGGTAACTAGCTATAGTTCTTCTCCCCCTTTGACAAAAATGCCAAAGTGAAAGTAAAACATACAATGTCATACTTCACTGTTCTGCAACTAGTTGCTCCCCCTGTGGAGTAGCTCCACTCTACACCAATCCTACTTCAAGATCTTCAATAAGCTCTGGGACTGATGTCTTCCACATTGGCTTAATTGACCTCATGTAGGGGCACAACCCCTTGCTGACCTCTAAGATACTCAAAAGTAGCCTTATGCAGAGGCTTAGTAAAGATATCCGCTAGTTGTTCCTTAGTATATACATGTTCCAGTAACACATCTTTACTCTGCACTTTCTCTCTCAAGAAATGATATGCTTGGTTCTAGCATGCAACACCGGGTTCTTTGAAGTATTTATTACATTGGTGTTATCATAGATAATCCTTACCAGTTCTGTAATCTTCAACTTAAAACCTTCCAGAATATGTTTCATCTAGATTGCCTAGGTACAATTCATATATGGTGCAACATATTCAGCTTTAGTAGTTGAGTATGATATACAACTTGGCTTCTTGTTGCTCCAAGATACAAGCCTTCCTCCAAGAAAGAATGCACCTCTGGTTGTACTCTTCATGTCATCAACATTTCCTGCCCAGTCTGCATCTATATAGACTTTCAAATCAAAGTCACCTACATATGAATACCATAATCCATAATCAATAGTACCTTTCAGATATCTGAATATCATTTTAGTTGCTACCATGTGTGTCTCCTTAGGGTTCTTCTGAAATCTGGCAACTAATCCAACTGCATAAGCAATATCTAGTTTGTTGTGAACAACATAATGTAGTTTCCCTATCATAGACATGTACTCCTTTTTATCCATAGATGTAGCATCATCCTCCTTAGATAGTTTACAACATGTAACCATTAGTGTCCCGACTGGTTTACAGTCTCTCATTCCAAATGTCTTCAATACCTCTTTCACATATTTGGATTGTGTGATAAAGATAGCATTCTTCATATGTTGAATTTGCAAACCTATGAAATTTTTTATCTTTCTACTAGAGACATCTCAAATTCACTTTTCATCTCATTTGCAAAGTCATCACTCATGTCATTATTGCCTGCAAAAATGATATCATCCACAAATACCTCACTAACCAGTATCTTATCTCCTTCAACCTTGAGATATATATTGTTGTCTTCACTAGTTCTCTTAAAACCTATCTTCACCAAGTGTGAATGTAGTCTTTCATACCATGCTCTTGGTTCTTGCTTCAAACCGTATAGTGCCTTGTGTAGTTTTCACACTATATCATTTGCATCAGTCAAAGCATAACCATCTGGTTGTTCAATGTAGACTTCCTCTTCCAGTATTCCATTTAGAAATGCTTACTTCACACCCATCTAATATACTTTGAATACTCTATATGTTGCAAATGCAAGTAGAGTCCTAACACCTTCTAATTAGGCAACTGGTGCAAAGGTCTCGCCATAGTCTTATCCTTTTTCCTATGCATAGCCTTTGCATACTAGTCTAGCTTTGTTTCTGACTACTACTCCATCTTCATTCAGTTTATTTCTGAATACCAATTTAGTACCTATTACATTTTTGTTCATTGGTCTGGGTACTAGGGTCCAAGTATTGTTCTTCTCAATCTGATCAAGCTCTTCTTCCATATCCTTGATCCAGTGATCATCTCCAAAAGATTCCTTTGTTTCTCTAGGCTCAATAGTGGAGATCATAAAAGAATTCTCTCTTATTCTTCTTCTGGTTAACACACCAGCATCTTTATCTCCAATAATCTGATCAAGATTATGATCGAGTCTTACATACCCTAGAATAACATGATCATGATCTTCAGGTTCTTCTTCCTCACTATCTTCATCTTCTGTAGAATCTACCTCTTCCGGTTGAATTGGTGCTACAACATTTATTTCACCAAGTTCTAGCTTCACCGGTTCTGGCTCCAAAATCAGAATGTAAGGTTCATTTTCCTTCTTCTCCTCACCGATCTCTCCTGTATCTTCAGGACACTCATCCACATGGACATTAGCACTTTCAATAATCTTCTTTGTCTAGTTGTTGTAACATTTGTAGGCTTTTCTCTTGGTGGAGTAACCAAGAAATATGCCTTCATCCCTCTTAACATCAAACTTACCAACATAGTCACCTCTCTTGATAAAACATTTACTACCAAAATTTTTAAAGTAAATGACATTGGGTGATCTACCATACCAGTATTCATAAGGAGTTTTATCCTTACCTCTTTTAACCAATATCCAATTCATAGTGTAGATAGTTGTGCTAATAGCTTCTCTCCAGAAAGTCTTAGCTACAACTCCTTGTATTAGCATAGTTCTTACAACTTAAACAATTGATCGGTTGTTCCTCTCTGCAATACCATTCTGCTATGATGTCCTAGGTGCAGAAAGTTGCCTCTTAATTTCATTGTCTTCACAGTATCTAGTGAGTTCCTCTGAAGTAAATTCACCACCTTGATCAGTTCTTAAGCACTATATCTTCTTTCCACTTTCCTTTTCAGCCAAGGTGCTAAATGCCTTGAACTTTCTAAAGGCTTCTGTTTTGTCCTTCAAGAATGTGACCCACATCATTTGTGAGTAATCATCAGTGAAGATCATAAAATATCATTCACCTTGAATACTCCTAGTCCTTATTGGTCCATATAGGTATGTATGAACCAAATCTAGCAAATGTTCTGTTGAGAAAGATTTTCTCTTAAAATTTGAGGATGTCATCTTCCCTAACTGACATTCCTTACATAGATCATTCATCGGTTTGTCCAACTGAGGCAAACCACTTACCGATTTGGACTTAGTAACATTTACAATGTTATCAAAATTTACATGACAAAATCTCCAATGCAAAAGCCAACTATCATCAACTTTAGCAATTAAATAATTATTGACTTTAGAATTCAGGTGAAACAAGTTACCTTTTGTTTGTTTGCCAGTTGCAATCAGTTCACCTTTTCTTCCTTAGATTTTGCACATTTCATTCTTGAATTCTAGTGGATATCCTATGTCATTGAGCTGAGCAACACTCAAAAGATTGTGTTTCAATCCTTCAAGCCAGTAGACATCATCTACATTGCTCTTTTCATTAAGAGATATGGTTCCCTTTTCTTTTACCATGCAGGGTGAGTCATTTCCAAATCTCACAACACCTCCATCAAATTCGTAAGAAACTTACTCCGGTCACTGGTCATGTGGTGTGGACAACCACTATCTATAATCCAATCATTAGAACTATCCATGCAAGAGACTAATGCCTTCTGATTTGATGTCTCTTCTTTAATGGAAACAAAGACAATGTCCTCATTTGCATCTCCCTCAAATTCCTCATCTATGATTCCTCCATCCACTAGAATGAGGCAATCTATTTTACCTTTGCCTTTGTAGTTCTTATACTTCTCATGTTTATGCTCATTGTCTCCATTTGGATAGTTAGTTGCAATATGTCCAATATGGTACATGCAAAACACTTCAAAGGTAATTTACCTCTGTACTTGCTGGTACCTCTGGGTAACCACTTGGCCAACAATTCTTCAAACTCAATCAGACTGTCTTCATCATCAACTTCTCTACAGGATTTGGACTCGTGATTGTGACTAGCTTCTCTGCTTTTCTTTACCAGTGGATTAGAAATTGAAGCTCTAAATGTAGATTCTGATTTCTGAGCACTTCCATCATAACCATTTAATTCAAATGTAGATAGTTTACCAATGATGGAGTCAAGAGTTACCTTTTCTTTATCAATGGACTTGATTTCCTAAATGGCTACAACTTGGATAGTGTAGACCTGTAGAAGGGTTCTCAGCACCTTGTTAACCAATGTGGTATCCTCAACTTTACCACCAACACTTTTGATCTCACCGACTATCTCCTTGATCCTCTAACCATATTGTTGAATATTCTCACCTTCAGCTATCTACATGTCATAAAATTTACCTCTCGAAATCTCTTCTTTGGCAATCTTCACATGCTCATCAAGGTAATGGGTCACAAATTGGTGAAAGTCTATGAATTGGAAAACGTGCTCTTAGAAATGGGGACCCATTTTTGCTTCGGGCCCCCGAGGCAAAAAGTAAAGGGGGCCCAAGGCGAAACTAAACGGGCCCCCGTTTTGTTCGGGGGACCACTTGAAAAATAAACGGGGGCCCATTTTTTAAAAACGGGCCCCCGTTTCTAAAACCATTTTTACCCCTTTTTTTTCTGAGGCACATTTTTTCATTTTCACCTGCAACTAAAGTGAGAAAAGGAGATCAAAAATGGGCCCCCATGTTGTGGACTCCATTTCAAGCCTCCACCACTATTCGAGGTACACATTCAATCATCCATTTTCACATTTTGTAATTTTCTTGTATTTTTTTCCTACTTTTTTAGTATTATTTAAGGTTTTATTGGTATTATTTAAATTTTTTTTTAAAGTAGCCTATAAGTAAATTTGTTTTTACATTTTTAATTCTTAATTTTGATCTAAAATATTCTTCAACAATTTACCCTAAACCCTAAACCAAAATCAACAAATTTACAAATCAAAACCAAATCTAGATAGTTAACAAAACAAAATATCAAATTTACAAGATACAAGATATCTCACAAACATCAAAACCAAAACTAAATGGAAATAAAAACAAAACCAAAATTACTTTGTAAATATCAATTCATCTTTCAATAT